>NW_010428719.1:43998-57902 GCF_000710305.1 Buceros rhinoceros silvestris | reverse complement strand
CCTCAGCCGCAGGAGCCCTTCCGGAGCTCATCCAGCTCGGGACCCCGCCGCAGCCCAGCCGTGCAGGAGCTGGCAGCAGCGGACGAGGCTCACTGCTTCTCCTCCAGCTCCTGGAGCAGCTCCTGTGGCTGAGTGCTGGCCAGCTTCTCCACCACCTCTCCTGGCTTGCGGTGAGGAGGAGCCCAGGGAGGAAGGCTGCAGCACCCACGCTGCTGCCCATCCTTGGTCACTGATGGGACCACTGTCGCTTCCCCTGCAGAGTGCACACAACACCTCCCACCCGCCCTCCCTACTGCGCTGATCCTGCTCCACTTACAGCCTGTAAAAAAGCATCCGCTGATTTCCTCCAGAATGAAATGGTACCCAGTGCTCAGAAGGACAGAAAAGCAACAAAAACCCTACCTTAACTCTTAATTAAAAGCTGCTCTCAAAATCAGTGCCAGCAAATGAAGATTTCATCCAGTTAGGCTAGTAAGACTCACACTGTGATTAACACTTTCCTTTAAAAATCCTCCAGAACCGCAGGTGGTCTTGGAGGCGCTCTCGTCCCCGGCAAATGAAGATTTCATCCAGTTAGGCTAGTAAGACTCACACTGTGATTAACACTTTCCTTTAAAAATCCTCCAGAACCGCAGGTGGTCTTGGAGGCGCTCTCGTCCCCGCTGTGCGGGGCTCTTCTCCTGGCTACGCAGCTCTGCGCACTCGCTGTACTGGGTGCTAGTGGGAGCTGTCCCTGCTTCAGCCCCCGGCTGGCTGCGGGGGGACCTGACGGGGCTCAGGCAGAGCAGAGGACAGGACTCAGCCCAGCAGGCTCCAGCCTACCTCTGATAAACACCGCAAACGGCTGAACAGGAGGAGCACAGATAGCAGAAAGTGGGGTGGAGAAAAGACCAAGTACAAGCTGAGAAAAATGGCTGTTGTAGCTGAAGCGGGAGGATGAAATGCCTATTTCTGTGCAGCCACCATTGTCAGCAGGTACGGTTCTACTAACCGCTCTGTCGTCTTCTCAGGTAAGCAAATCCTGGTTTTTAATGTTTTGAATTCCAACATATTTAAACAGGTTAGTAGGACTTTGACAAACAATACTTCAAAGTTGTGATGAGATGAAACGTGAGGTGTAGTATCACTATTTATCGAAGGCAAAACTGGGACCTAGAGAACTTCAGAGGTGAAAAGCAAACACAAACGTGAAGCTTTGGTCACCCCAACAGAGCAGTAGCATGGTCTGCAGAGAGTTGGCAGACACCCAGATCTACGGCTGAACCCCACAGCAGCCTGGCCTTGCACCTCCGGGAGCCCATCGCCCACTGGGCTGGCTCCAGAAAAGGCATGGGGCTGAGAAGTGGACTGCTTTTCAGAAAGAGACCTTGGACGTGCCTGTGATCAAGTCTGGAAGAACAACAGTCTTAAGAAATACAGCTGGAAAAAGAAGCAGGTGAGGAAGGACAGAAACAGAGATGGGTGGAGGAAGACTTCAGCTGGGCTCTTTATAGCTCACGTCTGCAGCGGCAGAGAACGTGAAGTGGGAAGAGCAATGAAAGGGCACTGGAGCCAGGGGCAGGCTGGGGAGAAAGGGACAGGCGTCAGAACCGCACAGACCCCGCCTCCACAGAGTCCCTCCAGACCGGCCTCACTGGGAGCTGTGGATTCAGCCGGTAACTGGAGCCAGGACAGTGCCTAATAAAGACATCCTGCTTCACACCACCGCCAAAGCCAGCAGCAATAATGAAGCTATGATTAATATAATATTAATTTAGTGTTACTACCTCTACATCATGATCTCTACGAACCAGCCAGGTATGCTACATCTTTAGGGCAGTCCTGCAGCGGCACTCAGTCGACAGTGACTTTGCACAAAGACAGCTTTCCTGCTCTAACTCTGCCCTGACCTAGGCCCAGCGTTGAACTGACGCGACGTAAATTCATTCTCTCTTTGGTCTGTTTGTCTGCAGCTGGAAGTTCAGTGCGGCAGCCTGGATGACTCCAGACATTCTCAACACTGAATGCTTTCAGTGAATGAACAAGGGAATGGGCTGAGCAATACAGGTGTGGTGGACAGCTGCATGAACGCGTGATTCAAAGGGTTAAAAAAAGGGAGCCTGCAGTTCTACGTGAAAATCTGATGTAATGAACGCAGAGATGACAGATACGGGAAAAATAAACACTTCCTAATTTAGGGCTCTTTTCTTCGTGTTATGCCTCAAATCTAGATATTTTTCAATACAACAGAAAAAAATAGATCCACTAATTAAATTATTATTTAATTGGCTAATTAATGACTCCAGCCAGATTTGCATTTGGGACTTATTTTGGTTTATATAATAATTACAGATAATTAAACTATCTCAAGCCTTTCTTTCCCAGCTAAATATGCTGGGTATCAAAAATGACAACAAATTGTAAATTAATCTGGAAGACAAAGTGCAGTGGATGAAAGGCTTTGTTAGAATTAATCAGGCACCAATTACACCACAAAATTAAGGAAACAATAAGCCTAGAAAACATTCCTGTAAGTGTGCGTGTGTAAGGAAAGCCCTCACCTTCCGAGCTGAGAGCGTTTTCCTCCAGCCAGCGCACTGCCTCCAAGCAGTCCTGGTCGTCATTGAGAGTAAAGTGATTGGAGGGGACTTTCCCTGTGTACCTCTGTGGCCACTTACTCGTGACTTCTCTGTTAGTTGGGAGTTCTCGGATATCCGCTCCGGTGGGAGACAATGCCTGGAAGAAACGAATCAATGAGTGAATGAGTACCTGGCGTACAAAAAGCGAGGACACGAGCAGTTTGGCTCCCTGAGAGCTTCTGTCCTCACCCAGCCTCACCCTTCTGAACCCTCAGCAGCAAGTCTGAGTACACACACACACAGGTGTACACCCGTGTGTAGGTACCCCGTGTTTTCCACGGGATACGGGTGACCATTCTAAACAGCAGTGCCAGAGCAAGCGAGGAACACCATGGGCAAAGCGCAAACGAGAGGGGCATCAGCAAAAATCAACCTCCTAAAGTAAGAGATTTTCTCCCAGAGAAAGGGATCAAAACTTGCTTGAAGGTTAAAATGCCAGGATTCAGTAAAGTGTTAATTGTATAATGCTACTTTACAGGAATTAATTCACTCTGAATTATACAGAGCAAAAGAAGAAAAAAAAGACTCTCATCTATGGCTTCTACAGCGCCAGTGACTAACATCCTGAACAACCTCTCACTGCCAGCCAGGTCAACTGACATACTGTTCCGTCATCCTGTCTTCAGCCAAAGACAGGCAGGACATCCAAAGGTCTTACCTACCCAACATGGAAATCTCCTGACCGTAACGAGTCACTAGTAGTGACTCTACTAGTGCATTAGACTCTCCTAGGCATTAGTTTACTGCCTACCAAACAAGGGACAGCTTCTAAGGATGATAAACATAATTCCTTCCTGTTTTTTTAGAGTCTAAAAGTGAGAATAGATGATGTTAGGTTTTATTCCTGAAGGCAGATAAAACTCGAGTTTTCACTTGCTTTCTTTATCTTCCTCTCTCCTCCACTGTAGTTACTCCCTATAACTTACTTTGCAAGTCAGAGCTACCTCCAAACTTCTTTTTCTAGGAACGCTTAAAATCACTCAGACCACGCTTCAGCTTTTGCTTCACCGCTGTTGAAGAGTGAACATGGATCGTTGGTTGAAATGTGGCTCTTCTCTGAAAAGTGATTAGGGAAAAACTGGGGCTTTCCCGCTCCGCCAGCCCGCTGCACACGGGCAGCCCAGATTCCACCTCACCTCCCATTCACATCTGTGACCTGTGGTGAACAGCACTCTGAAAACCCGCTCCACCTCATCTCCCCATTCTAAAGGAGAAACTCCTTGCTTGCGACTCCTATCCCCAACCAGGTGAGAAGGCAGAGCAGCTGCAGGCCATGGGGCTACGCAGCTGGCCGTGGCGTTTAGAGAGCTTGAAGGCCACGCAATGATACACAAGAATGAACCAACCCTGCCTGGGACGTCTGAGATGAAGCTGAGCCTGAAGGGCTGGAGAAGAGCTTGATTCCGCAGCTCATGTGAACTAAGGGTCTGCTTCAGTCTCCCTGAAGACTTAACTGTGTGCTGCAGTACCCACAGCATCACGTGCGAGCCTGGGCACGGCCATCACATGAGAGGAGTAATTAACTTGATAAGGAATTCTCTCCATCGCCAAAACTAGGTCAAATGGTGTCAGACCAGCTGGAGTTAAGTCTCCTGTGGCTGGGGCCACATGTCAATCGGGCCGACTTTTCAGCAGGTTTAATGGCCGTGGTGGCAAAATCAGTGGCAGCTTTGCTTCATAGCTGGTACTGAGCAGAGACATGGCTGGGAGGAAACTGTAAAACCCCTCGTCAACTGCAGAGTCCGTAGCCTCCCTGAAACAGAACAGCCCGCTCATGAAGGGCTGCGCACTCTCTGGTTGCACCCTGCCCAGGACCCCTCGCCTCCCTGCCAGCGGGGGACATTCTATTCACCGTACCACCGAGCGCGGTACTGGCTTTTGCCGCGCGCACCGTCTCACCTGGTACTTCTGCCCTGTGCAGAGAACAAGGTAGTCATATGGCACCTTTTTCTCCTTGGAAACAACCACGTATTTGGCAGCGCGGTTTATGCCAGTCATTTTACCAACCACAACGTTAACCCAGGAACAAAGTGACATCTGTGCATAATCTTCATCATTAAAACAGTGGCTGTGAAGAAAGGATATCTGTAAGTGACATTTCGGCAGCTGACAGCAGGCATTAATTAGACATCTGGTGGGTTAGCCCGGGTCCCCCAGCGCTTTGAGCCCGTGCCCTCGCTGTGAGTTTGCGGCAGGCTATAGTACAAGATCAGTCATTATGAAACGCTCGCTTACAAACTGGCGACTTTCTGCTAAAACCGAACAATCCCTCCCAGCGCCGGGCCGCACAACCACGTAATTTAGAAACAAAGTCAGAAACGGACGCTCCACTCGGCTTTCTCTGTGCAGGCTGATGTGAGGAGGAGACTTTTGCACCTGCAAAGAAAACAGTGTACAGCCTAATTCTTTCTCCTATAGGGGACTCCCTTATTAAGTTGCTTTCCACTTCCCCTTCATTTGGTATTCAGCTTCACCAGGGGTGGCTGTGCTGAGACACATGCAATGAGGGCACCACTGGTGGTTTAACATCCGTGCTCCAAAGCCTTAGCCTGAAGAGTTTGAGAATAGACAGAAGGGTGGGGAAAGGGTTGTCAGAGCTAGAGTAAAAGGCAGAGATCTCAAATTTTCTCTTGGTGGCCCCTTTCCAAGTGAATTTCTCCAAAATGCAGGAATGAAGTCTTCTGAAAACATACTAAACTGACCTGCTACCCCCAAACTTTCAGAGATGCAGCTGAATTCCACTGCAAGGTGAACTGAGTATTTACAGGAAAAAAGGAGAAATTACCCCATACGCTACCCAAAAGAAAACAAAATCAGCAGGTAAGGGAGAGAAAGAGACACAAACAGTGCAGATGTGAAAAATAGTGTAATTTTCACCAATTTGTAACTGAACAAGTTATTCTTAATGCAAATGGGGAAGCAACTGCTCTAATCTCAACACAATTACCTTCAGTGCTAGGTAACAAACGACAGAGAGGTCTGTCTGGATTCCGCAGCAGCTACGGCTTTTTGTCCCCAAACCTGGCATGGACTACGTGCGGTCCCTCAATAGAAATGGGGTTTGCAGGGGCTGTGTGCGCACACGCACTGAGCGCCTCGCTCTGGCAGTGTTAATGTCAAATCAGTACTGAAAACCTAAGGAACCTAAAATCACTTGTCCATTTTGAAAATCTCAGGCAAGGTTTACTTCTGAAGCTCTTACATTTCAGCGCTGTTACAGCCTGTTCTCTGCATGAACTATCCTGTATATCCCTGGGTAGGATGGAAGCATCAAAGATCTGGAAGCTACGACTTAAAAAGCTGATTTTGAGGCAAAATCCAAATGGAACAAAACCTCTTTTAATGCCTCAGTAATGAAAATTATTTCCAAAGGTTTTTTATGACTCAGAGTATGCCCCCGTCCTGCCCAATTGAGCAAATACCAGGATACTTGTTTATTATTGCATTTGTACTACCCTCTCTGCTGAACAGACTTCTGGAAAGGCAAAGATTCCTGAAGATAAAACACTTCAGTACCGAGGTACAACAGTCACATCACTATGAAACGCATGGAGGACCAGAGAGGGAACATCTTCAACAGGGTCTGCCGTGACTCTCGACACCGCTGAGTCTTGCGAGAGCCCATATGAAAACACACAGGATGATGCTGGCCTTCTGCAGATCCAGCCAGACTCCATCCGACACCTTCCTGATACTGAACACTGACACCAGGCAAAACTCCGCTAAGTCAGGTTCTTTCTGTACAGCGCTACACATTAATTGCTGTTTCTGAGCTCCCCAAAGTGCCACATGGGTGCCACCGAGGCAAGTAAAGTTACTTCCACGATCTGAACAATTTTAGGACTGAATAACCAGCCTTTCTGAGGTGCTCTGCACCCTCTGCACTCAAAAATACCAGAGGCAAATAAACAGGGGAAGAAAACCACTGACAATTCCAAACTGCAATCATGCAGTAATCTATAAATAAAATGGACATCGCTGAGAGACGAGGTTTTTCAAAAGCACCTTTATAATTGAGGTGCACAGCTCCCAGGAGACTGACACTCCAGAATCACAGGGATGCTTTCAAACACCATACCCTGCAGAGTTCAATTTTCACTCTTAATCTGCTTTCAGATTTTAACAGCTGATTCTGGGGAGGCAGCTCTGAACTGCAACTTCCTGTCAGGAAGGACGCTGTGGTTTTACAACTCTTTTTTACTGTATTGTTAGGGAAAAGTACATGCACTTATACGAGCATATAATGCCTTCATTTATTGTACTTGATCACACCCTTTTCTACAACAAAAAATTAATTCAGGTAACTACTTATTAAAAATTCCTTGAGAGGGCAAAATTCCAAATGAGGTAAGGTGGTCTTAAACAGGTTCCCATCACACCATTTTCACGTCACACAGAATCATCTGCTTGGAAGAGACCTTTAAGATCATTGAGTCCACCATGCACTGCCAGGGTCCCTAGACCATGTCCCTCAGCTCTCAGCTCCACACGGCTGTTAAACCCCTCCAGGGGTGGGGACTCCACCACCACCCTGGGCAGCCTGTTCCAAGGCTTCACAGCCCTTCCTGTAAAGAAATTCCTCGTAATACCCAACCTAAACTTCCCCTGGTTTTGTCTTTGTAGAGATTTCATGCTTAAGGTTCTGGAAGCAGACATGGAGCTGTCTTGGCATTTAAAGAGCTGGCCCTTTAGTGCACTGCTGCTTCCCGAGGAAAAGCGCTGGTGAAAAACAACACACAGCGTCCAAAGAGCCAAAGGCCATTTAAATAAACTACACTCAGTTCAATCCCCAGTGATTCAAAATAACAGTTCTAACAATTCAAAATTCAGTTCCATGCTCCTCCATGTCCAGAATGATCATGTTCCTGACCACAGTGACGATTCCCAGTCACTATTCCAAAATAAAAAATAAACTCATCACAGCGAAGACACTAATCACGTACTGTGAAGGTTTTAACCTGCTGGATGGGAGATGTTTTACCTGTTGTCGAACAAGTAAACTCGTGAGATGTCTGACCTCTCGCTAGACACCTGTTCTTTTGTTCAGCGTATTTGGAACAGAACTAATGGAAGTTAAAAATCAAATAATATTTTAAAAGCAATCAAACAACCTTTGTCATTTTTCTTTAGCCTGGAGACCCAAACAACCTAATCGTCCTGGGAGGCGGGGAGCAGAGTCCCTGCACAGTGCGACGGACTGCTGTCCTGAAGCAGCTGCTGTAGCAGTGTTTGCCTGGCAATGACTACGTCAACTCATTTCACGGATGAGTGCACGTTGTAGGGACAGATGGGGCAGGTTTGAGCCTACCTGTCCATGTATCTATCTAAAATGTAGGGCAAGTTCACAAAGAATTACCCGGTGTTACATTTTCCTTTGAAGCTATGGAAGTGTTTAGATTAAATCAAACCTGTTAATTAAAAATCTTCTGTGTTTGGAGCCTGGTAGGTCTTTTCCTGGGAGGCCACGAATTGAAATCAAGGTCAGATTGTTGAACTTCAGACGCGGGCTGTGGAAAGAAAAACAAAATGTCACAGTTGAACCAGTGTAACTCTGCTGAGGCTCCGTCTGGCACCAGCACAACGCGAGTGCATTTCACCACACAGTTCCACCCAGGGCTCACAGCTTAGCTTCCCAGCCCGGCACTGGGACGCTCCGGCTGTACGGCAGCCAGCACGGCATGCTGTCTGTCCCGATGGAGATACGCAGGCTCCAGCACGGAACACGGAGCTCTGTTCCTAAGCCCTTACGGCAGGACTTACTCCCATGGCTACAAAGGTACCGCAAGGCCACTCAGTCTTTGCTCAAAGACCTTTGCTGTTCGCAGCTCCCCTTCTGCAAGCTGCAGGAGAGAAAGAAAGAATTCCTGACAATGGGCAAGTGTCTGCTTCCTGCAACAGTTCTCTATGGAAACTCGGAGGGCGTATCGAAGGACCGGCGAAGATTTCCATTCCATACTCAGGATGGTACGGAAAGGAACTCCTTCACGCAGGCCAGGCACAAAGTGGTCTGTCATTTGGTTACCGTGCACATGTCTGAGGACACGAAGAGACAACGACTTTCCACCGTAGTTTCAATAACACAGAGTGGGGGGGAACAAGACTGACAGTATGTTGAACTAAATGTGATCTGACATTTAAAAACAAATAAATATTATGAGTGATTAAGCCTTCTAATCTTCAAGGCTTTCCGTAAGTTAAGTATGGATTGATGCAAACGGTACAAAGGAATCAGAATGTTTTTTATCAACCAATGTTAATTTGTTATTCATACGTTTAAAAAATGTATTCAAACAAAGTTAAAGGTCATACTTAAACCAAGGAATTTCAAGGTTATGGCTGCCCCTCTCAAAACGCATATTAATAGTTTAATTCTGGATTATGGATTATCTATGGTAAATCTCCACACACACTCAGGCCGAGCACAATGTAATAAATAACCTTAATGTAACAGAGGACATATATTTATACAGATTATGGGCCTGATTCTCATTTAAATTAAGGTCACTCTGCAGAGGTGGGTGTAAACAGAATTTGCTCTTCATTTGTGGCCACATTATGCTGGCTGGGCGATGCTAAGGGGTCTTCACCTAAGTGAGAGCCGTCCCGACACGTTAGGCTGAATGTGAAGCGCACAGAACACCACCTGCCCTCAGGTGCAAACGGGAACAACCACGATGACTTCACACACCTGAGCCGCCTGACTCCTTGGCCCTGAGCTTACGCGTAATAAGGAGAATAGCTGCAACAGCACACCAACATCCTCGACATGCTCCTGTCCTCCCTGCCCCCATCACAGGAAGTTCCTCTTCAGCTTAGTGCTGAAATCACCTCGGTGCATGCTGCATGGCCTCTCGCCAAGAGGTCTCCAAATCCAGGTGCCACAATAACCCTGAGTTTAAATTACACCAACAACGTTTAGGATGAAAATGTTCCAGCAAGCATTAGGAAAATGGCAGAATGAAGGCCCAATGAAGTCATGCCTCTTGTGCATGACTGCGCCGTGATGCCCTTTATCGATCTGGTCACACACTATTTTCTTCTGCAGATGCTCTACCGCCATTTAGTCGACACGCAGTCACCTGGTATTTCCACAGTCGTATGGTATTTGTTCAGTCCTTCCCCACTGAGCATGAGGCTTTAATTCAGACCTTTCACTCTGTACGATTTACTAACTAATGATTTACTTCTACCTCAGTGCTCCCATGGCATTCCCATATGCCCCAAACATTAATTCTTGTCTCCCATTCATTAATCTTGTGGGCATCAAAATGTTGATTAGCATCTCCTTACAAGAGGGTGATGAAATGAGTCATATCTTTAATTCCCATTTTACACTGAGGAAAATCAAGGCACAAAGAGACCTGGATTAAAGCTACCAGAAAGGCGCACTGATGTTGGAGGCAGAGCCGGAGGGACCCCGAGGCCGGTGCCTGGCTCTGCCCTGCGCTCAGAGCGGGGCATGCTGCCCTCCCAGCTCTGAGAAGCCACACAGCTCCAGGCACAAGTTCACACAAACAATGGTCACATTTTCAGAGAGGTAAAATTCTTCTTCAGCTAAGAATCAACACTTGTTGCATGTTTAGGCACAGGCTGGCATTTGTAAAAATTATCAGAATCTTTGAATAAAATAAGTAATCCCCCCTAGGATCTTGTATTACAAAAGCTTGTTTCAGAACTGGAGTACCTAACCTTAGGAGGTTAAATGGATATACACATATAAGCCTGGAAACCACAGGCAACCTGTCGGTGCTCAGCCACGGTTACTGTCTGGTGCTGGCATACAGTTAGAGGCAGATAACGGGCTAGGTACTTGGACAAACGACTGTTCCGCACATCACCACGCTCCGCATCGTCCTCCCCTTCCGTCTGCAGTGTTGTTACTTCTAGGTTAACAAAAGGATGGTTATTTATTATGGCTTTTGATTCCTTACTGCTGCCTGAAAGCTCTTAATAACTGAAACAGAACAAAGGCTCCAAGAAACAGGCAGTGCCCGTGAGGAGAGTGAAGCTCCTGCACGCTTCTAACTCCCATAGCAACGCCTGATACAAAGTGGGGGAAAGCAGAGGTTCCCATTTGGTGAAAAAGTCTTCAAGTTAAGAACCAGAGCAACATTAAACAAGTGCACCTGCATTTCAGAAGCAAATAATTCCAGCAGGGATTCGTGTTGCTGTGGATACAAAGGGAAGAACAGCTCAAAGATACTGGTAGAGCAGGGAGGGATTAGAGTATCTAGGGAAATAAGTAAAAGGTATTGGGTTTCACTGCACAGTTCTAGAGGACAGCTACAAAGTGTCCGAGCATGCTCCTCCTCAGAACACAACAGCACTGCCAATTTACTGTGAGCACCATCAGAGGAATCAGCCCAACAAGGGTCGGTAAACCATCGAAATACATCCTAGCAGCTGTGGGGCTGATGGAATATTCCTCTCTAGTTTTTCTGGATTTTTTTGCCTGCTATCTTGCTACCTTTTTTTTAATCTTGTGCGTGTGGTGTAGTGGTGGAGGCTTAGATGGAGGGAGCTGCCTGAACAAATGATTTAATTAATTGCTTTCATTAAACCCCTCATTATCACAAACACTAAGTCAAATCACATTTGTTACAAAAAATAAAGTGCAGCGAAGCAGTCTACATGAACCTAAGTGTTTCAATCGAGTAGAGACAAAGCATGACGCTTTCTTTTCCTCCCAGCCACTTACAACACCTGCAACAGAAAAGGGTGATGGAAGATAACACTTTATCTGCCCATCAAGCCGGTAACTATGTGCACTGTTTTCCTGTACACATCGTCTTGAGACAATACTTTCAATATCTGCAATTACAACCTATCCAAGATTAAAGCCCTAATTATAACGTAACCTCAGCTGTGCTGCTGCACTGGTAAAAACTGCAGCTCGACATCCTTCTAAAAATGGTCACACTGCCCGTCTGCAGCACGAGATGCTGAGAACTTCAATGTGGTAAATCACTGCATTAATGGGACTTTGCTGTTGGCAAAATCTCTGTCATAACAAAGAAAGGAACTTCAGATTTGTGTAGGAAGGGAGGGCCCAGAATGAGAGAGGATGATAAAAAAGAGCCCCAGCAGGCAATAACCGGGTGTTTGGGGCGCAGGAGCCCCAAGTGCTCGGGTAGCCTCGCCGCCAAAGACAGATATAGAACACAGTTCTCCTTTTCCCAAACACTGTAACGATGGTGCGAAGGTACCGATGCTGTTCCAGCAGGGCAGAGGCTCTGCAGCCGGCCCCACAGCAGCTGGATATTAAGCTTTTGGGAAGAGGCAGTACCAGAGACAGCAGGAAGGGTTTCCTGTTCGTACCCCCAGTGGCGAAGGCGGCTGTTCTCAAGAGCCTGACGTAAGCGCACCCACTGCAGGCCTCCGCAGAGGGTCCCAGCGTAGCTGCTGACCAGCAGCTGTCCATCCGGAAGTTATCCCCCTTTAACCAGAGCAAACAAAGATAAGCCAGCTCTCCTGGATCAGCCTTAGGAAAAGGGGTTCGGATTGTGAACAAACGTGCTCCACGACAGCAGGCATCACAATAACGTCTTTACTGGGACCCTCCTCAATGCAGGGGTCAAGAAAGGGGTTTTCCACAAATTCCTTTGTTCTATAACCTGTGCCCGAGACGACTCTTCCTCCCAAGACCAGCGGCAGATGTACCAAGGACCCCACCAACTGCAGTAGAAAGCTACGTGACTCTAATGGGCAGCAGCTCACGCTTAATTTGACTGCCACCTTCGACAGCAGGGACTTGCGGGAGAATTCCCTTCTTCTTCTTCCCAGCACAGGACAACTTCCATTCCAGGACAGGCCACCACACTGCGGAAATTCACCATCCTTTTTAGTTTCAGAAAACACTTCTAAATTGTTCACAACAGGGCTTAAAAGGAAGGTGTTTGGTTCTGATTTCGATTTTTAAAGAATGCAAGATGTAATTTCTTTAAAAATGAAAGAGCTGCTGTTTCAAAATGACAGCTCAGCAAAATGTTTTGTCATGTCCTGACACCAAACCGATGTTCTCCCTCAGAAACTTACTTTTTGATAGGACAGTGCTTTTGATTCAAGTAGTGCTGTTTCAGAAACTTCCCAGTAGGTTTACTGGCGATTAGCTTTACCAGAGGCCGTTTTCCCCAGAAGAGGCCAGGCCACGACAGCCGCGGCCGTCACCACTTCTGACATCTTCGCCCTTAAAAAGCCCATTAAAAAGCTCAGCAATGTTTACTCTGACCTCTGACTAACACCTTCGAGGATGCGGCGGGTGCTTCTCTCTCCCCAGCTCTTCCTCACCGGGTCTCCCTCCAAATTTTGACCTCAGTGGTTTGATTCCACACAGAGTTTTCAGGCACCTCTTTGGTGTTGATGGCTCGTGCCCACTATCACAAGACCAAAAAAGAAAAAAACAACCAAACCAACCCCCGCAAGCTGTCCATAAACTCTGCCAGCACCATTTTGAAAGTAAGTACCTTTTTTTGCCCCCACTGTGCCTGCTGGCAGATGTTCTCTTTTCCACAGAGATAATTCTTCTAACTTGGGGCCCAGATTTGTTAGGCGCCAGTTTATACCTCCTTGAACTGGACAAGGACATCAATCACAAACTTAAACAGCTGGGTTTTTCTCGTGTTTAAAATAGGCTTATTCTTGCAAAGCTGCTGTTGCCCCTGGAGGAGTCACTCTACCTCCTTCTGTTCAACAACAACAGTCTTCTGCTTCCTCCTTTGCTCTCACTAAAAGCTGTCCCCTCTCCACCCCTGGCTCATGTGGTGACCTTCCCCTGGAGCAGCAACCCTTCTTCCACACCCTGTCTCAAAAGCTGTTCCTCTCCGGTTAAACGTTTTTCTCCCGCTAGGGCCGATCAATGAGCCCTCTCACTTTTCCCCTTTACGTGGTCAGTCCTGGACTCCCTTCCACCTGTAAAGTCAATGCTCGCCTGTCCCTCGTCCTCTGTGCTGACCCCTTTCCTAGACAATGTCACTAAAAACATTAGTAACCAACTACTGCATTTCAATTCTTTGATTCACTTCTCCTTTTTTAGGTAGCTTTACTCCACCCCGCGGTCTTGCTTTTCCCTGAATGTTACCAAACATGTATTTCTCCAGTTTCTTCACTCACACTCCCATCCATATCATAAACTGTTTTTCTGAAATGACCCAGCCACCCTTCCGCCGCTGTCACTGCTTTTATCACTTCGAACCACCTCTCATTTCCCAGCAGCTGTTTCTGCTCTCCTCACCTGTGGCAGCTCCGCTTTTCCCACTCTTTTTTTTACCATTTTCCCCTTGTGGTTGT
>NW_010428719.1:37362-43926 GCF_000710305.1 Buceros rhinoceros silvestris | reverse complement strand
CTACTCTTTTTTGCACCATTCTCCTCTTGTGATTGTGGCTCTTTACTGTAATTCAGTTGAGTCTTTTTTCCTTTGTCAGACTAATTCTTTTCCACTCTTTGCTTCTCAACCCACACTGACCTTTGCAATTTTACCACTCGGCTCCTCTCCCTCCCTTAACTACCTCTCATTACACTTTCTCCTCAGAAGCTCTCTGACGCTGCCTCTTGCCAGCACTGGCAAGGTGAACACCAGAGGACGCCACTTCAGGCAGGCAAACTTCTAACACAAAACTAAGTCTTAAGTACCTGCTGATTTATATATTTCCCTGCTCACTCCTCGAGTGTAATTTCACTTCAGGCTCACTCTGGTGCCTCAGCACCATCTGCAGAACACTGCCAGCACACAGCGGATGCTTGGTGCAAAGTACAAACCAAACCACCACTCATCTGGCAACCCAGCTATGGATTTCTTGGAAGGCTCTTTCAAAAACCACAGTGTCCACTCAAGATGGGCAGTATTTCTGGGGTCTGCCCTGTTAAAGTCAGCAAAGTCCTTACAGTACTGAGTGTCATGTGAGAGAACACAGAGCTCCCAAGAGCTCTTTCCTTGGCCCACCCAGGACACGGCTGAGTCAGCCACTCCATGTACCCCCGTGGGAATGCCCAGAGCTGCAGAGCGGTCACAGCCAGACCCACCACCCCACAAGGACAATGGCTTTGAACTCGTACCATCCAACCACTGCTTCAGTGAGAGCATTCCTCACTAAAATTTCAATCTCCACTCCATAAATATTTCAGTATTTCACCCTGCCCAAAGTATAAAACAGGGCAATTATTTTTCTAGACAGAAAATGGGGGATATCTGATGGTGGCCTTGGTAGTTACTGTCTCCAGCTGCTTAAATCCAATCACCTGGCAGATTCGAAATCACAGTTGAGAGACATCTACACCATTTTTCACAAATAAAAATAGCATAAATTTGGCCGTAAAACCAGAGCGTGGCTGAAATTTTGCTGTTTTGTCTGCTCCTGTGTGAATGCTCAGAGAATAACACACAGTGCAAACTCCAGCTCGTCAATAGGTCATTTTTAATATCGCTGGCCAATCACTCATGTTAAAACTCAGCTGTTGTTTTGTTTTTTTTATGGCTGCTTACTTACCAGACCCCAGTTTTCTCTATATTGCAGGGCAGATTAATGTTTTGGCTCAGTGATGTCGCTTGGTGCAGATTTGGCAGCGCTGCCTTTGCAGAGGTGAACAAGCAGCCACCCTAGAAAAGCCCATGGGAGTCAAAAGACAGACTCCTCTTGAATTTGAAGGGCTTGCGATTTGCACCCACGTTTTTGTCCTAGCTCATGGCCCAGGACCACACGTTCTCCTCCTGACAGCCAGAGCACACAGAAAAAGAAGACACTCACAAAAGTTGCACGTTTTGAGGCAGCGCCCCAGTGCCACATCCTCCTGACAGAAAGCTGGCAGCCCAGGAGGGGCAGGGACACGGCTGGCGGAGGAGCCGCTGGGCCAACCTTCCTGGTGCCGACCCTCTGCTGGTGGCAGCTGCGGCCGTGGCCCTGCGGTGCCCGCAGCCCTGGCAGGCTGATGAGCGCAGCTGCCTTGTGATATTGCGGCTTTGAGAGGGGCAGCGCTGTGGGGCCACCCAACGCCCGTCTCTTCCCCAGGGCAGCACGGTGCTTCTCCAGCGGCTCCTTCCCGAACTGCCCTCGTCCTGCAGCTCGCAGGAAACTGAACCGACGCCTGACTCTGCCAACCACCACGCTCCTATGGAAACCACCACACAGCACAAGGGGTTACAACTCTCACCACAAGGCAGTGCGGAGACATGGGTGCTGGAGGCAACTGAGCAGTAGCACCCAACCCAACTCCACCTAACCCAACCCATCTCCGTTAGAGGTCTGGGGAATCCAGTGATGGGGAATCCCGCGTGCAGCAGAGATTCACCATCTCATTGCTGTAGCATATGTACCCCCGACTCTCATTTCACTGTAAACTGCATTCGGACCTGTCTCCTTCCTGGGATCTGGAGAGTAATCACAGCAATTCCGAAAATAAACCTTCACATTTCAGCTCATCGAGCATTCAGGAGAAACAAGCAAGTACCTTCAAACAGTGCCCGTCCTTCATCACAACCCTCACTCTGCCCCTTGGAGTACACACACAGGAACAGGAATCTCACTGGAGGGAAGGGGCGCAACCAGCCAGCTGATCCTTCTGAACAGTGGTCTGTGCCTCAGAGCCAACCCCTAGGCAGTTTACAGCCTGCTTTGAAGAATGCAGTAGTTATAGCTCCACAACAGCCCTGGGAAATAAACTTCAAGCAAAGAAAAACAAATGTGAACAGAAGAAAAAGCACATCTCCTCCTTCGCTTCAGCAGAGAACTGGAAAAGCTGAACGCAGTGTTTGCGCTCGGAATGCTGCTTTATTTGCCTTGAACTGCGCTGATCAGAGAGCGAGCAGATGCTCCGGGCAGCCAGGTCACCCAGCTCTTGGAACAGCCGTGCTAATGCCTCACATGCTCACGAGGAGCAGCATCGGAAACGCAAAAATGTAATTCGATAAAAATGCTTGCAATTCCTTTAAATTTTGAAACTGGCCTTTTACTAGATAACTACCATTTCCAAGGTCAGTTTGAATGTGCAACAAGAGGCTATGAGCGTTCACCCTTCAACCGTAACACAAGAAAATGTACAAACCACACACTGACACTGTGAAACAATAGATTGGGCTCAGATGAGTGTTTGCACATGTGTAAAGGGCAGGTCCTTCAAGTTGAAATACTCTTATTTAAAACTGAAAACTGCCTCTGCAGCCAGACAGTAACTATAAGACAACCCCGTATTGGTGCTGAGTGGGCACTGCTTTTTGGCAGAGGCATGTCAAGCGGCTGTTAGGAGGGCTGATCTTTACCCACATCCTCTCCCCGGGTTTACGCCTGGTATCAGTCACTGACAGGGCTCATTGTGATCCCGGCTGCACAACACGGCGCAATACGACCTATCTTATTTATCTCTGTCACAACTCGATCTCTATTCACCAGCAATGATGGAAGGCAACAATGTCTGAGGGACACGGGCCCAGTGACACTGAACACATGGTCGGCTACAACATTGTTCTGGATTCGCCTTGGTATGAGAAGGAGGCGGTCAAAAGGAAGCACATGTGTCCCGAGTCATGTGGCAGAGACAGATAGTACAAAACAATGCGGATCGCTCACCCATTCATTACATGGTAGCTCTGTGATCAGCAAGTAAGCACTAACTATTTAATTAGTCAACTAATTAGTGACAGGCGACATGGAAGGCTTCAGATGTTCTCAGACAAATGCAAAGATAAAAAGCCTAATTAAACAGCAAGCATTACGTGCACTACTGCCAAACGGGACAGATGTGCAGGATATTGTATAGCACCGCGCTGCCAGAGAACGGCAGTTGTAGCTGCTCCTGTCCTCAAAGTCTGCCATTTCTGAGAGGTGCCTTGTCTGAGACATCTCTAACTCTCAAAGGGAGAAACCGTCCTGCAGACAAGACCTCCAGACCTACTCTGCCAGATCCTAACCCTACTTGAACAAAAATGTTCAGGACATACCTTAACCCATTTCCTTTTTAAATACAATAATTATTTTATTCCATCCCATGGAAGGGGACATCTATTTCACAACATTTTCATACAGAATACTGTGAGCTTGGCCACCATTTGTTTACAGATATTTTGTGTGGCACATTATGTACGTTGCCACGGTCCGCGGAGAGCCAGCCATTGTTTACACCAGAGGTTGGATTAAGGAGGTTTTTGAAATCACGGATTAAAGAGGGTTTTCCCTATAATCAGAAGACAATAACGCTTTCCACAGCTATATGCAAAGAGGAGGATAAAAAGCTAATTGGTTTGCCTCCCCGGAACCGATGACAAGATACTGCTGTGAGCAAGCTTCTGGGCTGCCACAGCCAAACCTCCGTCAGCTGCCGTCCGGGCACACCAGTCGGCACGCTGTTCCGCGGACCCTCTGCCAGCACACCGGAAAACGTGGGGTTGGAACCGTGTGTGCTTTTGGCCTAACACTGCTGCCATGACCATCACTCTTACATTGTGAGAGAAAATGAGCAGAAACAAGAAACCCCTGCCCCCCTGCTAAGGGAACATTTAGCAATGAGGTTGGTTGTTTCCAAGCATCTCCGCCCTTGGGGGAATGGAAGGACTGAAACGCTGGGCTCTAGCTTCCAGTCATGGGGATGTACACCTAGGGGAACGCCGGGTGAAGTGAGGACTGTGCAGCGGAGAATGCCCCGTTCCAGCTGCTCACAGGGTTTTAAATACATTACCTGTCTACAGTTGGTATTCCTCCCGTGGAACCTCGCCTCCAGGAACTGGCCTGTGCAGAACGCGGAGCTGAGCTCACCACCCTGTTCCTTATGATCACAGGTAATGAGAGTCTCCATTCTTGACAGCAGAGCGTACGCTTGCAGATCATTTTCAGACAGAATTTTCAGTGAATACTTGCAGGTTGAATACGTAAAATAGCTTTTTCCTTTACAGATTTAGTGTACACGTACTCGACCTCAGTGCGGATTACAAAAAAAGGGCAATGTTTTAAAAACTTCCTTTAGTCTGAAATCAGGCTCCTTTCTCGGGTCTTCATTCACGATCACTTGTTGATGTTAGTGGCTCACAGTACTGCCAGTGTATGTGGGGGCACCATGTTTTTACCACAATGTCTGGTAAAACTCTGAAACTCTTTTCCTTGTAATTTTTTTCTTTCCTCCAAGACCAAGTCACTCAAGGGAAACCAGAAATAATTAAAACTTGCATTTTAGCGAAGCCTCTCTTTGGAGTTTCTTCCACTCGATTTGCTCCGACGATGTAAGGGCTCTTGCCCCCCACCCTACAACAAAGAGGCGTCACGAGTGTTGGTTGGCACAAACCGTCGGAGGGCAGAGAACAACAGAGGCAGAGACTCGTGTGGCTGGGCTGAGATGCTGCTTCTCCAGGCAGGTATTTGCTCAGTTGCTGCTTCTCCTTTAGGAGCGGACATCGCTTGGTGCTCACACCGCTGTGACAAATGGTCTGATGCTGCTGCAGTTTGTACAAGCCTTGTCTGAGCACTGGCGAGTGACCTAAGTCCCAGCTTTGTGTGAGGAGAAGCAGATAATTGTGCTGCCCGGGAGGAGCCTCATGCAGGAATCGTGGGAATCACAATTCCTTCCCCACGTGCCATGCCCCTGCAGAGAAGTTAATTACTGCAGCAATTTATGATGCACTTGCTCCCCCGCTTCCGCAGCATCTCAGCCCCACTGCCCAGCTCACATGTGGGAGAGCCGCAGCTGAGGCGCAGCCTCCAGAGCCGCCTTCGCGCCTGGACCCCACTGCCAGCCGGGCAGAAGGATGGCCAGGCTCTGTCCGCGTTCCTGCCAGCGCTGCCGCCTCCATCACCCCCCTGCTTCCTCAACAAAACATTCAGGTGCGCCCTAAAAAAAAGTAGCGCTACAGCTGAAAACATGTCTGTGTGTGATCCCACACCGAGAAAAACCATGGGCGGGGGATACTTACTGGAACGGTGAACCACGAACGGGGAGATCAAGCACAGCTTACGCAGTTCGGCAGAGCTCAGAGGACCCTCAGCACTTGGAGGAAGCTTCCCCTGCCAGCAGGTCATTCCATACACTCGTTCACAGCATTTCTGCACGGCCCTTTGAAATAACGGGCACCCATCTGGGAGCACCAGTGCTCCGACCTTGGTGAAGACATCCTCAGGAACTCTGACAGCATGGTGACAAGCCACAGCCAAAGACTGCAGGGCATTCTGTCAGCTAACAGTCCACAGCACACGCTCCCCTTTCGCCACACAGGTTATAAAGCACGTTTTCGGTTTGGGTGGGTAAGAAGTGGTGCCCAGGACACGCTGTGAGCAGCAGTGCCGCTGCCCCAGTGCCACAGGAGCGAGAGGCAGCTGGCCACAGCTCTCCAGGGAGGAGAGGCCATCCTCATGATTATCCCTCTGTTCAGTGAGGAACGTATGTCTTCAGTCTCAAAGAAGTTGAAAACACTTGTAAAATCTAGTTCTAGTAATTGTTATGTAGGTAAGTGAATTACATCGGTGTGTTTCCATGGTGACTGATACAGCAAAATAATTAAGTATGAAGAATAACGAGGAGAAAACTACTTCCTCTTTTTAAGGATTAGGGGCTCACAAATTGATTCAGTCTGGCTATTTTTAGTGCACATAACCTTTGCAAAGGGTATTAAGAAATTATGAGTGAATTGAACTGAACTGTATGAAAAGGCCTTCTCATTGATCAGGAGAGTTTATCTGCTGCTGATGTGAAAATTAAACAAATAAACTTTCTTAACTTCATACCTGTATTAATACAGATTCTGCGATATCGTGCACTAAGTGCTGACTGCTGGAGCAGCCTCCGGTCTCGCTCAGGCAGGAGAAGACAAGCGCTCTCTCCTGCCCACGAGGGCACGTCCTGCAGGAGCTCTCTGCTCGAATACGGCTCGAACAAACCGCCCGGCTGAGCAGTCTCTGGCCGAGGTATCTCAGAGGAGGGTGCCTACCCCGGGCTG
>NW_010428719.1:31534-37253 GCF_000710305.1 Buceros rhinoceros silvestris | reverse complement strand
CTTCTGGCTGACAGACCTGGAGCGTAAACACGCTTTGTTTTCCCTTCACAGCGATGAACACCACAGGATGGATAACAAGGAAGTGGCTAACAGCACTAAAACACATTTTAAAATGAATTTTGAGCTGAAGGCCTAAAAGCTGCTGAAAACAGGAGGATGAGAGAAAAATTATTTCACCCTAAGAGGGGATGCTCTACAGGAAGCCAGGAACTAAGGAAACAGAGTAAGAAGCAGGTATTTTTAAATAAAACAGATCAACGTTTTCTTCTCTTGCCATATTGTGATGTTATTAATGGTTGCGTGGAAATACAAACACTTGGCTTATCTGAAAAAACAGGCAAAATTGTCGATTCTCTGCCAAGCACAAAAAATGCCAGCCTCCACTTGGTTCAGTGATGAATGTTTTGTGGTAACAATCGCCTACAGAATTGGAATTTTATGTTCATTTCTGCAAGATTTTCAAGACATTTCTACTACGTATGTTTAATATCTTTAATCTATGAGGAAAACAACAACTGCGTAGAAGGAACCGCATTCTCACACACAGAGTCTGACCTCCTGAGACCCCCTGAAAGTGATACGAGGCAGTGCTGGCACAGAGGGTGCAAGCAGTGAGGTGCAATCAGAGAGGACACCCCTGTCCTAACCCGGGCAAGTCTGTAAAACAGCCGGACTTGTCCACAGGGGTCCTCTGGCTTAGACAGTTGCACACCCTTATTCCCCTTATAGAGTTCATGAACTCCGCTTTGGAAAAGTGAGGGTAACCACAGCAGCTCGATTCGCACTCTTCCTGGTGGAAAATCCTCCAGTACAGGTGCACAGCCTGTGCTCTTGCTGGGCCACCGAGCAAGCTGGGACTGCCAGAGAGCCCTGTCCTCAGCTAGGCCTTCCCACGCCCACCCGAGGGTCTGCTGCAAAAACAGCAGGAGGGGCAGATGACAACTTTTTGGTTCCTGAACAATCCCAAACATCAAAAGCCTCATCAGAATCAAAGCTCTTACATCAAAGGCATTACCAGCATCAGAAGCAGCACAGTGAGACGACAACTCCACAAGCTGACATCGTACATTTCTGCGCAGCTCTGAACACACAGCTTCCCGACCAGGTAAGAGAAGAGAGGGCTTCAGACGGTGACCTGTGACCCCACCAGGCACAACTGCCTTATAGATCAATACTGCCCTGGAGCACACGCAAAGGGCTACGGACGTAACCCCCGCCTACAGGACTTTTGTCTAAGAACAACGGTCAAAGAGATTTTAAGTATGAGGAATTCTCTTCGCCGTGTGCCTTCACCTTGAGGGTCTATGAGCAGCTGTGCCAGCCTTCAAGAGTTCCAGCATCAGCCGGGATGGAAACACCTACCTCTACACGCACAGACTCTCAGACCTTTCACAGCCAGTAAGTACCCGGGTACAGACTCAGAGCAGGCTTCCAAACGGAGGAGAAAACCTCTTCAAACAAAAGGTAACGCATTTTACTCAGTAAAGGAAATCAAATTTAAAACTTACCAAAACATGAACGTTTCCAGAAAAGAGATTCCCACATCGGATGCACCAACCACCACGATTCTAGTGTTGATAGACACTCGAGATTCCAGCACCAGCTTTCGATTTATGTGGTTCAAGGAGTAATGCGGCTGTAAAGAATGTGTAAAATGACAGAAATGCATTAAAACCCAGGAGAAGTCTGTCAAGAGTTGTTAGACCATCAGGAATGCAGCACCTCGCACACGTACAAAGTGGCTCGCTGACCTTACTCACACCTGATTCTTATGTGCGCAGCACAAGACTCATGACAGGTAAATGCTACAGAAACGTTGAAATACGTGCACTCTTAATAGGTTACAGGAAATCACCAGAGCTTGATGGTCTGGCTCCTCCTGGAGAGGATGCTGTGGAGAGGAGAAAACCCTGCCTCTGCTACCACTCGCCTCCTCGGCTGACTCTGGGGGAACACAGTTACCTGATGCTGGGGCCATTCCTATACCTTCTAGAGCACTTTGCACTCTTGCTGGTTCATTTCTGCAAAAGGTTTTACTTGTAAATTAATTAGGAACTTAGACCTTGAGTGTCTTTGTGTGTCTTATTGAAAACTCTCTTCCAAAATGATAGAATTGAGCTTCTTTGTTCTTAAACACAGCAGCTACACTGAGAGCCAGGCTGTCAGATGACCAAACGGGTATCTCAGAGCCACAGAGATCAACCCTCTGGCCAAAAAATCGTACCACAAAGTTCTTAATTACTAGCGTCTCAGTTTCTACTCTTCTTACGGCAAATGCTGGTTAAGACAATAAACTCCATGTAGTTTTTTTTATTTGTGTCTCTAGGTCTCACTAGGTAACAGGGATTCTCCAAACAAATACGCAAGAAAGGGCCAAGAGATAATATTGCATTTGACAACTTTTTTCTGCCCTGAACTGTATTTATTTTTCAAATTTCTGAGGAATAATGGAAATATTTCCCTCCTGCAGTACCACAGACTGCATTTTCCTCACTGCTTTGGGTTTTATATGTTCTCAGAACACGTAACTGCAGATTCACATGCGCACTGGAAACGGAGCTACTCGTCTTGCCTCTCCCGTGTAGTTTTGCCATGGCTCTTGGGCAGGAAGCAACCAGACTTCTAGCAGGTTCTCCTGGTACGAACAGGAGACAGAGGGTTAACCAAACGAGTCCTCTAAGTCCTCCCACGACCTGACAGCAGAGATATACTCTCTGTGCAGAGTTGACAGAGCAGTAAGTATTTTGCGCTAAAGCTGTGGTAGAGACATGGGCCCTCTCAGGAAGAACAAGGCACCCCCATGTCCCCCAGAGGCCTTTCACGCCACATCTCCACAAGGGGGGAGCCCCACAGCTGGGCTTTCAGCACAGCCCCGCTCCCGAAGGTGAACTGTTGGCATCAGGCGCTCGTGCTGCCCTATACCTCGCTGACGGGTTAGGGATGAATTACTGGCAAACTGCCATCACCGTACAGCCAGAAATTTAGAATGTGGCAAAATTAAATGTCACCTTTGGTCGGGCAACGTTATTTTTTACTGCCAGAAAAGTGTTCTTCCAGTGGCGGTTCATCACAGAGCAACGATGACATCCAGTGGTGAGCTAGACCCATCTCAGGGACCGGACTTCACGCAGAAAATTCCAGAAGATACCTTAAAAAATATCCTAGCCCGTGGTGGCTGCAAAACGAAGGCGGCAAATGGGTGCCAACCGGCACGGCCCATGCCGGCAGCCTCGCCGGCAGCCCTGCGCCAAGGAATGCCCTGACAAGCCAGGGCTCTGCCTCGGAACAATGGTAACACTGTTCCACAGGACATCCACAAGCCTCTGCAAACGACCCTAACAACCTCATCCACGTGCTGAAACGCTCCTGACAGCAGGACTTGCCAGTATAAAGGAGTTTGATGACACATGAAAACACATCTGTAACACTTCCTCATGTCAGACACCGGAAAACACTTTTGTGTTTCACTGGGCACATACGTCACTGGAAGGGATTTTAAGAAGTGAGAAGAACCGATGCCATTGCTGACGATGTCCCCCACCATGTAACATCAGACCTGCTGTGCTGTACAGAATGTACTGAAGGGGCTGCCCCAGCCCCAGCATCTGACGTTGCTCTGCCGCGCCGACGCTTGCAGAGGTCTCAGGGTACCGAGTGAGGCGCCGCAACGCCGTGCTGAGGGCCCTGCTCTGGGCACGTCAACTGACGGGTTTGCGAACTCTGCGAACAAGAACTTGGGCAAGCCTTCGTGCTGCACACAGAGCCGCACCTTCTCTAGAAAAGCGCTGCTGTCTGGGGGAGAAAACGTTGGGGATGTTTTTGCCGAAATGCAGCTTTTAAGAGAAATAATAAAATGGCAAAAGGAACATGAAGAGAAGCTACTTGTAATGCACCGAATCAACCAAAATAACTAGCCAGGAATGTCGGCGGCTAACAGGATACGCCCAACAGACCGCACAGCAATGCCAAGCTCCGGCGTCTCCTCCTCCGCAGCGCCAGGCTGGGCTGGTCTCTTTGAACATGCTCCAGCAAGGACAGGCAAAGCTGTAATGCGATTTCCGAGGGAAGAGTTGTATCTAATTTAGGAAATGGCTCCTGTATCACCCACACAAAGGCAGCACGGGAGTGGAATATAACTGGTTTTGTTCACCACACAATGGCCCCAACACCAACAGCTGTCATGCTTCAGAAATCACCTTTCTAACCGCTAAGTACACTAAAAGGCCCCGGGGAGTAAGGAATTAGGTGGATTGGTCCCATAATACCACCTTACTCTAACAAAATGTCAGGACAAATGACTACATATGTTCCCCTGAGGAGTAATCAGACATCATAATTGATGGGTCAATAGCAAACTCGAGCGTGTTTATTCTGTATCCAATTTATTAAATAAACCAGCAATCGTTAACTAACGCAAGGCAAGAAGCAGCAACACCGCTGTCGGGAAAGGAACGCACAGCTCAGGAAAACCTACTCTCTGCCATGAGCAAAAGGATGATTTTCCCTCCGGCCCCCTCGAGTACCTGACAGCCTCTGCCATGCGGCTCCCACCTGCGCGGGCTCCTGGCGGGGATGGCCCTTCTTTGTCACACTGCTCTGGGGGGACAGTTCTTGTGGCCAGCCACTGCCATGCACCAACCGCCCTTCAGACCCTGCCTCCAGCGGAACTGCTTATGAGCTTCTCGGAACAATCCCCCGAAAGACACCCCCTGCATGTGCGTCACACCTTTGACTCCTGACCTCACAGCGCAGCAAGCAGCACTAATCCATAGCATCAAAAGTTGCCACACGCTCCTCCCCTAAGCCACCAATGGGAAGAGGTACAGGAAATAATTCTTTGGCTTTGGCCAACACGTTGGTATGTGTTTCCCCTTTGCCCTTCCAGACCAGGTAAAGCTTCCCTGCTGGCTGTGTGTGCACCACCTCCCCTGAGGGCAGCCGGCCGGCCTGCACACTGCCTGGGGACACAGGCACTGCACATCCACCCGACAACACGCAGCGGTGGAGAACAGTCCACAGCAAATCTCACTTCTGTGTTTAAACACTGGGCCTGGGCTATTGGTAGGATTTCTACAAGTATTTATTGTAGTTGTTGTACAATAGGTCTGGTTTTATCACAAATCTCACCTCCATCTAAACAGACAAAAAATGGAAACTGAACACCCAGCAAGGAAAGAACGAGCTGGGCAGACGATGTCCACTGTGACAGAGCAGGAGCAGTGCTGTGCTCTGAGCTGGTACCGGTCGACATGTCCAGGTGGAACATCAGCAGTGGCCTGGGCCTCATCCAGCCAAACACTCCTAAGCGTTCGCTGGATTTTATGTTAAAGTGCCCCTGAACTCAGAAGGGTGCACAGGGTACTACCAGCAAATATCATTTGTATGTACTCAGCAACTTCACAGATCCCTCCTTACCACAGGGAACCACTCGCAGAGACCCTCCCCACCCTGTCTCGGGGGTCTCTACACTGGCCTGCAATGCTTTTGTTACCGAGGAACCTGAGTGAAAGCCACTGCTGTACAGGACCTGCGTTGTTTGAACTCTGTCACTGTGACAACCATCAGGAGCAGAAGCGATTAACAGATCTGTTCCTAGATTAGCGCTGAGGTCAGTGGTAGTGGTGGGCAAACACAAAGGTGGACAAACAGAGCTATTTTCATTACAAGCTCCACTTGAATCACAAGGAAACACCCCCCCCCCCACATGCTGTTTTACAGG
>NW_010428719.1:29094-31482 GCF_000710305.1 Buceros rhinoceros silvestris | reverse complement strand
CTTAATCGAACAAGACCCCCCCCCCCCCCCGCCGTGTTTATTAGGGAGATATGAACAAAAATGATTGGGAAATGCAGGCTTTTTCAGCCTGCATTGTTGATTTTTCTTCTAAATACTAGCCACATTCCAAAAAAGTCTCCCTAGGAATGCCCATGAACATGTTTTCAAAAGCTGTTTCCAAGCATTCACAGATGTACACAAACACCAAAAACAGAAGGAAAGGGAAAAAGAAAAAGAACGACAACTGTGATGAAGACTGCAGCCTTCATCACGCTGTCTGTCAAAGAACCCTTCCACAGTAACCGGCTTGCACAGGTAACACCCAGCCTTTACAGAATATTGCCCATCCACAGACCTCACAGGCCTTTACCAGTGAAGTCAGGGTTACACCAGTCTGGGGAGGGGCAGATGCCGACCTTCAGCTCCTGGGAACGCAGGCTATACATTCATGACCAACCCTACGCCGCTCCCCGACTCCTGAGAAAGCAGGTTTTTCCCGTGAAACGCCGAACAGCAGCGGAGGAGAGCAGCGCACGGACACGCAGAGTTCATTTCCTGGCAGAACCACTGTTACCACGGCAAGAAACTGCTCTTTTTCCCTTTAGCACTAACATTTGGATTCCCAGCGCAAAGAGGGCTGGACAGGTCACGCGCGCACCAAGATCTCCTGGCTGTTGGCTGCCCAGCTCCAAAGGGCAAATAGCTGAACTCTACGTGGTGCCGTTTTCATAGAGTTTGGTTCTCCCCCTTCTTTCAGGGAAAAAAGGCGCCGTACGGGGAGGCGCAAGAACTGGGTCCCAGCTCAGGCTGGCACAGGGGTAAAGCACACGGCTGGCTCTCTGGGCCAGTGTCCCCAGATTTTCAGATAAAGAAATCTGCTTTATGGAGACTAATTCTCAGCTGTTTAAGAGTCGCTAATCCTCTGACAGCAGTCATCACTTCCCAGATCATCTTTACCTCGTCAGTGCTACCCCACACGGTATTCTTGGAGGAGGTTTTTTCTTCTTTTTGGCCAAGATTTAAAAAATACGCAAAAATGTAGCAACATCTAGAACTTCATCCTGAAATGCCTTCCAGCTGTTCTCTAGCTGGACTCCCCAGATACCTGTGGAAGAAACGGCTCCCCTCCTCAAACCGGGACAGAAATACAGAAGAGGCTGGGCTGGGTGGCTTTCCAAGTCTACATAAACCATCACAGGTCTACTGCAGCTGACGTCAAGAATTGAGACTGACTCTGAGAGGATCTGATTGCCCCAGCGAAAGGGCTTCCTTAAGCTTTGATTTTAAGCACTTTCTGCTTCACGCCTCTGGGCCAGCTCCAAAAGGCAGGCACTATGAAAACACCTCAACATTCTGAGGAGACTTCACCGGAAAAATCTCTCTGTGCTGGTCAGCTCAGGAAGGTTTTCCTCTGGGGATGTCTCCCGAGAGAAGACACGACTACCAGGCATCACAACCACCCCAATACCTGTACCCAAACGGGACGGCATACGCTCTAGAAAGAGGAAGACAGAGCATCTCTGTCCACTGCACCTTCCCTGCAGACTCATGGCAACAGAGGGAGCTTTTCCTAAACAGACCGAATGCACTGGAAAAGGTAAGAAACGTATGAACTTAAAAGCTTTTAAAAATAGAATGTAAAAAACATCACCACGTTTTGTACCGACAATAGGGAACAGGAGGTAACCAAGTAACCGCACGAGGACAGGAGGGGAGGTCGATATGCTGCGTACTCCGGAGCCGTGTCTCAGTGCCAGCAGCTGTGGTGCTCCATTTTGTAACAGTGAACATGACCCTTGTGTGGAAAAATACCTCTGCCCTGCTTACAGTCTGGGATTGTGCCACTGTCAACCTGCAAAATGCTTTGAGAAAGCTTTAAAACAAGTCAGACCCGTTTCAAAGCCAAAGCAGCTCTTCTAGTGTGCCGGGAATGTCCTTACACATGTACAGCACCGACGCTGCGCTCTCAAAATAAAGATAGGTCATCTTACTTCTAATTTCACTCGTGCACAGAAGTGGTAAACATTCAGAGAATTCCTGCTAATGATGCCATCTGGTGCCTCCCTTAACTGGGTAATGTTCAGCCTTCCAAACAAGATGTAATGGCAGCAACACACAAAACCCACTGACATTTACAGTGCGGAAAGTCATTACCAGCCATCGGTTCAGAACAACTGTTTGCTTCACTGCTGGTGCTATAAAATCATCACCTTTACCCACCCCGTGGAAGTACAATAAATAATGGATTCTAATTCATGCATATACTACAAAAGTGTTAAAAATTCATCACTCACGCACAATAGCATCTTAAGCAACAGTTACCTCTTTAAAAATTAATACGACTTTCCTGGCTAAGCGAAGACTACACACGCCGAGCCTCTGTCTGCA
>NW_010428719.1:28573-28887 GCF_000710305.1 Buceros rhinoceros silvestris | reverse complement strand
TCTGGTTTAACTTGGGTACATGACTCCTGGTACTCAAAAAGCCGGGAATTCTCTTACCCACCCTGCCTTGGGTCTCTTTGCTGCATTCATTCTTTGCTATCCTAGTGGAGGCTGAATGAGTAAGATTCCGGTGAACACCTTTCTCATTTTAGCCACTTTCAGTCTGTTGCAGCGCCTCAGCTGACCTCCTGCAGGGCCGACACTGAGCCAAAGCGAAACCTCCGAGAACTGCAGATTTCCTACCAAGACAGCGCACGCTTGGCTGTGACGTACAACAGCCCCAGCAGCACTCCCGAGCCAGCAGCCCAACCCAG
>NW_010428719.1:2880-28369 GCF_000710305.1 Buceros rhinoceros silvestris | reverse complement strand
GGGAGCGCGGCTGGAGGGGCGGCCCCCAGGGCAGCATGGCTGTTCCTGCGGTAACACACACACTGCAGCGGGGAACGGAGACCTCCCAGGAACGCAGCTCAGCATGGCAGCATGCTCACTTCAGGTGTGATGCTCTCCAGAGAAAGGCTTTGCTGCTGTGCAGCACTTGTATCAGTGCCTGCCTGCCGTCTTGTCACCTCCCTGGGGACAGCGAAGGCGAAAAACCTCGCTCCCACCATTTCTCTCCATAGTTCAGTTCGAAGCAAAAAGCTTTGCGTGTTCAGAACGGATTGTTCTGTTGCACAGAGCCTCTCCCTCATGGTTTAAAATCTGCTTAGTTTAACTCCTTGGTTTTATTCGCTCTTAAACACTACTGAGCTGAAGTTTTCTAGATGCACTCTCTAGAGTAGCTGGGACCTGCAGGCACACATCGCAAACATTCCTTCCTCATCCTCTGCCCTCCTCCTCCTGGACAGCAAGCCATTGCCTGTCAGTCCTTCCTCCGCCGCCGCCTTTACAGGTCAGGGTAAAGGAGCTTGCTCAGTCTGGGCTGTTGATTCCAAACACTCAGGATGCCGTTCGGTTTTTTCAGTAAGCAGTACTGAGGAAGGAGCAGCGTCAGGTATGTCCCAACGGCACAGGCACTCACGTACCAGTGAAGAGAAGAGGTAGGACAGCTCCTCATGAGCCGGCCTGAACGTAAGACAGTAGAAGCTACAGAGAGCGAACACCTTACCGGTTTGCTGGGGGGACACCATCCTCCAGAGAAGAGTTTCCACACCAACACCCACGCAGATCTGGTTTATTGTCATTATTAAACAAGCTGCCCCAGAAGTGAAAGCTTCTGTCAAGTTTGACAATGTTTTAGATTTTTTTTCCTTTTTACCTGAGAGCGTTTTTTTTTTCTTTTTTTTTTTAGATAAAAGGCAAACAGTGGAGAAGTTTTATTCTGCTTTGAAGTCCTGCAACTTCACAATGGACATAAAAAAAGCTCAGTTATTAGAGAATAGTCCACTAGTCTTAATAGAGAATAGTCCAGGACACTTCTTACACTTGCAACTCATTTGAGTACCTTCTGCAATACGAAGAACACAGATGAACACACACTTTGATGGAACAAGCTGTAAGATTGTCTAAAACCAATGACGTATTGTTTAAAAATATTTCAGAAATCTTAAGTATTTTCATTTCATTTTTTCCTAATTATTTTAAACTGCCTTCAGGCCATTTATTCAAAGCACTGGCATAAGCACGAGCACGGAAGCAAGCAAACACACAAAAGTACAGAGATAGAGACACTGCAAACTAAGGTAGCAGTGCCCTGTATTTCCATTTCTTCTTGAATCTTACAGTAACATTTGCCATTTCTCCTGGGGTTAAGCTTCACCTTCTCAGACTACACGCAGGAGGTGGCCCCAGATGGCATAATGTGGCAGACACACAGGCCACGTAAGGACCCAGAGAAGAGGCCCGCTTTCCTTAGCGCCTCCTTTCCACTAACCCCTTCTGGATGGTCCAGAGAGCCCTGGAGCCTGCAGACCACACATCTGCAAGCCAGTGCGCACTGGTAACGTGACAGTGAGAGGTCTGCAACTGCTTCCAGGGGGAAAGGAGACATAGAAAGTTTTGCTCAAAACAGTAACAGAAAACTCCTTTTTTGAAGAAAAAAGGCTAGTGTGTTAGTGAGACGAACTTATTACATGTGGGTTGGGCAGCCTGCACCTTCCTAGCGACAGCAGTTCAACTCACAGAACTGTAAAGCAGTGCAAGGATGAAGGAGTAGGACAGCCCTCCCACAGCTAGCGTCACTGCTCAGGACAAAAGGTGGCACCTTTTCATGCACTGTGTGACTGAACTCCATCTACTCGAGGCCTTTTCCTCAGGTTCCAAACAGTGTTCATCCTGACAAAGTTCTCCGCCTGCTTTTCCGTCAGGTAAACCGACTTGCTCATGAGGAAAACCTGTAATTCTCAACAGTGGACGAAGGGCTGCGAGACGGAAGTTGCTTTTGTTTGGAGAGTTTCTTGAGAAAGCACACCGTTCAGGCACAGAGAAACGAAACCTCAGCCACTGCAGGAGCACACAGCTCGCTGCCGCAAGACATCTCCCCGGGTCGCTTCCTGGATGCCCACCCAGCCGCCCTGGCAGCACTCAACTCCTGAACAAGTCTAAGGTCACCTTGCTCAGAGAACACAAAGCTGGGCTGCGCAGCTGATGCCAGCTTTTTGCCTGACCCTCCCTCACTCATCACTTCTTGTCCTGATTTAAACATTTCCTGTAGCATCACTCGAGAAGTACAAAATTAACCGAGAAAGTGTTGGTTTTGTTTGAGGGTTTCAAAACAGATTTATACAACACTGTATGGACTTCTGCAATGCTTTAATACCTGTTCTGTCATCTTTTTATGAGCTACCAGGAGAATAAACCAGTTCTGAACTGTGCAATAAAACCTGACAGCTTGAAGGCAGCCATGACATAAAAAAATAAATACAAAAACCCAATAGCATGAATAATCATGGAAAGGCAGAAACAAGAAAATAATTCAACAGATGCGTGACGGTTTTGTTCTTCATCGTGGATCAGTTATTCTTGTTAATTATATCACCTATTCTTCCCTTTTATTGATAATTACATGAAGCAGATGGATAACAGAATGCCCCCAGATGGTGAGAAAGCAAACAAGTTTATAAATTCTTTATTTATGAAGAAATCATTAAAAATTATTTAATTATCTATAGTTTTTCTGCTCCACCAATAATTCCATGCACTGTAAAGGCCAGCAGCACTTTCTAAGTTATTTAGTATTCTGCTGTAACAACTGTTTTTTAAGGAAACATGACTGAAGTGCCTGACAGATGTGCAAAACACTATAATCATCTAATCTGTTTTAACACTCTGGGCATTAAGATTTTGAATCTTTGGATCTTCTGCCAACTGGCACTTTGGCATTGGTCACTGATCTGGAATACAGAAACTGGAGATTTCCTTGTGATGTGGGCCAGCTGTAGAAAGTGTTTGATCTGGTGAGGGGACAGGAGCTGTTTTGGGTCTGTCCTAAACCCGAGAGTACAGCCGATGTACGGCCGGATGCGATTCTGAGCTGACCAGTGGAACCTCCAACACGCTCGCTGCAGAGGCACAGGCTGAACAGACACCCCCGAGCCCGGGCACTACCAGGACTAGATGCAAACACCACCCTCAGCATCTGTGCCATTCCAGAGCGCTGCAGTGGGAGACAGGGGAGTTCAGTGGCCACCCCTCCCCCGCACCTTCTCAGTCAATCCTCACCGATTTATCTAAATCTCTTCAGCAGAGCGATGGGAGACAGAGTTTAGTAGGAACAGACACACCAAACCAGCAGTAAAGCGCATTTGCCATCTCAGGAGAGGGGTAAAACCGCACTCTGTCGTTAGTGACAGTCACAGGAAGATACTAGTATGTTCATGAGAATTTGCAGCCCGTTAGGAAATGCAGAGCTGCTGCAGGGGAAGTGACCGGTCTTCTCAAGCAGAGAGGAAGCAGCACAGAGTTGTGGTTTAGGAGAGAGAGAAAAAACTTGTGGGTGCCTTAAAGCCTATGGAAAGCTCTAATAAAAAGACCAGGTAACAGAGAGGAGGAACAGGTAGAGTTCCTAAACTCAGTATTTATTCGGAGTCTTAATCATTTAAATGCTAAGCAGAGAGGCAACGCAAACCAGAACGCTGGCTCCAACTGGAACCAACACTGAACCGAGGGAAATATCTCAAGGGCAGGATGGAGTGAACAGGATGGCTGGAAAGCTGCAGTTAAACAGTCAGCCAGGTAATGACAAGTTATGGTTTTATATGATAAATTGCTGGATTTTAAGAGGAAATCTCTCCACCGCACAGCTAGCTCTCCCAGAGAGCAGGAAGAAGGACCCAGCTTTCGCAGAGGCCACAGAACACAGCTCGTGCTGCCTGCAAGAAGCGGGAGTGAGAGGCCAGGACCCCATGGCAGGGTGGCACAGGGGTTTGCCTTCGTCTTCCCTTTTCCAGACACCACAGTAGAATAGAGAGATGTGAGGGACAATGAGAACAAGTTACCACAGACTTAATTCCTGGTGCTCATCTGCCTGTACAAACTGATCCAGAGCTCCAGCACAGCCAAGGTCCATCTGGACTGGCAACGCAGGGAATCAGCTGAGAGCAAAGCTTTTTGGGTTCAGATTGCTGCTTTTGCTTCTGGCTTTGGAGGGAGGGGATGGGAAGGAGTCCCTGTGGGTCCTGGTTGAGTTATTCGCACTGGGTCAATATTTATGAGTGAATCCTCATGCTCACAAGCAGGCTGGAACGTATTAGAGATACAGAAACTGCCCGAGCCCCAGGGCTCCCAGTGTGCTACTGAAGGCCCGTGGAGATGTGTGCGCACAATTCCAGAGCAGTGCTTAGACTGAATGGCTGAGCTGCTGAGCCCCAAGCTGTTACTGGAGAGAAATATATTCTGCAGCAAGAGCAGGAGAGAGCGGGCTCAAAAAAGGCCGAACGAGAGAAAGGCAGCTGAAAAAGCAGTAGATGGGAGGCAGATGTTGATGGCTAGATATCAAGGGGCATCTTATGAGCATCAAAGCAAGAGTTTCACTACAATTATCTCCATCACAGGCGACAGATACTCAGGACACTAATTAGGATAGGCAATCAAATGAAAATTTTATATTGCTGAAATGGACTTGCATTTACAGTCTTTGCATTGCAGTTTCTGTGAAAAGCCTCCACCATCACTGCACAGCTATTGAAACCAAAATCTGCAACGACAACCCGTCCTCCAGCCTTCGGGAACAAAGCCAAGGGCTTCATGCCAGAGAGAAGTGCTTTTTAATAGGAGAAGGCAAAGTCCCCTCAGCCAGAACGAGCTTGGTGAGCTAGGGGAGAGGAAGGGTGATAAAGAAATGAGGAGCGATCTCAACTACCTGGAGCCCCTACTGGCCCAAAGCTTTTAAAGTCCTGCAAGACCCACCTCTATCTTGGTCAAAACCAACCCGACAAAGGTGACAGCAGACATTTTCTCCTCACTGCTGTCCAGGTGCTGGCCTCAGAACTTCTGCTAAGTCCTGCTCCAGGCTCTTCGTCTGCCTTTCACTTCACTCTTTTCCTTCTCCACGCTTCCCTTACGACACTGTTTTTCTACTCCCCTCTCACCTCACTTCCTAGCCTGCTGGCATCTTTTCTGGCCGAAACGTGTCTTGCCTTGCCTCACAGCGTTTTTAAGGTGACAATTCTTAGCCCTTCCATTTTGAAGATTTATCACAGTTAACTCCTTGGTGAGATATTTTGCTCTTTACAACACAGATTGTGTCTTTCTGTTTACAGAGCGTCTGAGCAGGCCTTCTGATAGCCACAGAAAGGTAGAAGTACAATAATTCTGTGCCTGCTGGAATTTGTTTATAATAATTTTATAAAATACACCTTATTTTATTTGCAACTTAGCTGCAGGCATTTGCAGGGAATGACGCAAGATGATTGATGGGGATCAACCTCCCTTTCTGAAACACTGGAGCAGAGAGAGGGCACGTGGCTCCTGCCAGGCTACTACCAGAGCTACAAAACATCCACAGTCTAAGAGCAGCACCAGCTTCTTCCTTTCAGGAGCACTCTCAGTCCCCTCTGGTAGGTTACCTCCTAACTGATACAGCTTTCCCCATGTACGGCAGCTAAAGGTCATTCCGTTCACTCAGCAGAAGAGTCACTTGGCTTTATACGGTTTCAAATTCTTGCTATTTCAGAAAACTACAGGCAGCAGTAGTGGACTGGCTTTATCCTCAAGTTACCACCCAGGGATCAACCCCAGATGTCTGTTTTGATAGAACAGTCTGTCAAAAATCTATAATTAATGCTGGGGCATATGCATGGATACTTATACAGTGGCTAGACTTCACTTATTTTGAGCAAAAGTTCGTTGGTGAAAATCTCGCACAATTTACTAAAGAAACTCACTAAACTTGGAGATTTTAAACAATTATTTCACCACTTGCAACTCAGAAATTCTCAGGAAGAACCTGGGAATGGAGCAGACAACAGATCTGCAAAGCTCTCAAACACAGGAAGGCTGTGGTTTTCCAGCTCCGAGGAGCTCTTCTAGCAAGAGAGCAACGGCTCATTTTAAGGACAAAACAGCAAGCAGTTTAAAGAGCAGCATCAGCCGGTTTGCTCTGTGAAGAAGAAGAAGGCAGGTTGAGGGAAGGCTGTTTGACACAGCCAAACTCAGACCAACGGCCCCAGCCATGTTCGGATTTTGCTTTGCCAACTGCTGCCTAATTAAGAGGTTTGGATGCCAAAAATGCCTGACAAACTGTGAAAAGGACAGCACTAAAAATATTATATGGGAGCCCATCTCAGCCAACTGGAAGTTAGCAGACAGACATAAACCGTCCCTAATTACGTTTCTTTAGGAAACTACAGCTACCTGCTGAGAGCATCCATCACTAATGGTTTTTTCCCTTGTATTCAGCTCTGCCAGTTACTCTTGTGAGGAACCATCTTCACACTGAATCTCAGTTACTTAAAAATACAAGACAGTAAGGCATAAGTTATTTAACAACGAAATTTTAGGAAACGTTCAGTTTAGAACCTCTAGACTGCATGACTGGTAGGCAAGCAAGAACTGCTTGGTAGTGAAAGCCATCTTTCCCTTTGCTGTTAAATCACTCCTGGTGTTCTGAAGCATTCTTTGACAGTATCTTGAGCACAGGAGAAACCTGACTTTGGGACTGAAAAGTAAAATTTACTTAAGCAATTTCTACAGAAATAGTCAGAAGCGTGATGCTGTCTTTTTAACACTTGCAGAGCGTAATACCTAAATAAACTTACCAGGCTAAACACTAGGTCAGAGCATTTGAAATGTGTGGGAGTTTGGTCATGAAAAAAACCCTGTTAAAATGTAAGCACTTAGTACGTAAACATTATAGATCGGTGACTGCTGTCTGTAACGTGTTTGAAATTCAAGCTCAGGAGCGGCGACGGTGGCGCAGAAGCAAAGCAGAGATCGTAAGGGTATGGACCCCATGCTCAGTGTAATTAAGAAGCAACCTATCAACACGGAGACGGTAATGCCAGCCCATCTGCCAAGCCCTGCGTTAGCTGGCACCATGCCTCTTGCCTGCTGCTGCTTCTGTTACCCACCTGATCCTTGGAGACCTGCTCTGATGGAGCGTTTATGCCAAGCTCTTGCAGAGGATAGACAATCTGTCGTCTTGGTCGCACGGGAACCATGTAATGAAGGGCAGATGTCAGGGAATGGGCGCGGGGACTCTGAAACTGAAAGACAGCGATCCATATTTCAGCCGAGAGAATGTCAGAACAGGGCATCACAGATGTCTGCTGCACAGCTTTGCAAATACAAAATTCTGAGCTCTGCTGGCTAAATCAGAGAAAAATCAGCAAATAAACAAACATACTCAGAGCAGAGGAATGAATTGCAGATAATTCCTGACACTAATGAAGATAATTATGAGAGTAATTACGTTACTATCTCTGTGGGAATGACAGATAAACAAGTGGTTTGGTTTATGGGATTTTTCAGCACAAGTATTTTCCCCAGGAGGATATCTTTCTCCGTAGTGATCATGAATCAGCTTGATCTGACCTCATTAAGCCACGTTATCTGCTCACTGCTAACCTTTGCTTGTTTGGCAAAGATGGGTTATGCATTTCTATAGAACCTCGATGCAGGCTGAAATGTCGGTTTCAGGCGGGTGATAAATGTTAATAAATTGGCATAAACTTGAGGCGAACAAAGCCCTAATGCTAAAGCGAACAGCAGGGATCGTTAGAAAGAGCTGTGTTCCCTTCAGCACAGCGTGACTGGCTCTGTCAGAACTTATAACGAGAAAGGGAAAAAACAAGGGACTTGCAAGAAATAGAGCATGAACATTAATGCAAACTGAACTACACTGAAGTACTGTGCCATCCACAAATACTGAGAAAACTTGATGTTACCATGATAGGAACCGAGTGAAATACCCCATTTACCACTTACTAGAAAGCAATGATAAGCTGAAGTAACTTAAAGGAACTCTGCAGCCTGCAAATAGACCAACTGGAATCGTGAGTAAGACTTCACTTTTCTCTTCCACCCACTGCCATTAAACTGCATTTTTCTGAGTGCCTCTTAAGAGCCTGAGAGCCTACTGCTACATGAGGACATTGGTTCCTCAAGAGAGCATGTAATAAATCAGCTCCACAAAAGTGCACAGGAAGAAACATCCCTCTGAAAACGTACCTCTGTCTGCCCTGTCAAAATTCCTGTGTTAAAAATGGTGGCCAAGTCACCGAGGACGGGTTTCATCTTGGCCGCCATCTAACAGCCTGGTGCTCCCTCCAGCTGGCCATGCAGACCCCCCCAGTCAGTGATGAGCATCTCCAGAGGGCAATTCTTCCTGTCCCCAGATAGGTGGTTCTGACCGACAGATGAACTGCCCTCCAGATGCACCGAGGTTTCTCCACTGATGCTGGCCGGAGCCGCGCTGATTAGGCTGGGCCAGATAGTGCCTTCTGATGGCTACACAACCGTGAGTGGACATGTTTGAAAATTCTCCCTTGTGATCCCTTTTCTGACAGGGGACTGATGACACACACGAGTGGTTTTGAAAGAATCTTACTGTGCTGCCACAAACTATGTTCTTCTCCAAAGCGGGTTTTCCCACACAGCATTAGGTGGCACTTGCAGAAACATGAGCCACGTTTTCAGTGACCATGAGGTGCCTGAGTCCTGCTGACTTCTGATGGAATACACTCTAGAGTTCCTAAACCACTTTTGAAGAGTTCCTCTAAACCACCTGGATGTGGTTTTAGTACCATTCCCCTGCATTTACTCATGCTGCAGTACCCCCAGTGACATCATTCCTTCTTCCCTCCTCTTTGTCCTGAATATGAACAAATACTGGCACCTCTGAAAATTAACTCTGCAGCTGAGTGGTGGCACGTGGGTCAGTACGACCTGATCAGGCTCTGTTATTAAACTACGACAGGAAATACAAGCCACTGCCAAATACAAAGACACCTGCTTTACACTTTGCCATTTAAAACCTGGCCGGTAGCTGACTCGCAAGCAATGAAGGCACACCAGGGGCACTGGCACGTGAAAAACCACTACACAAAGACTAACGCCTTGGTCTCCTCAGCTGATGAGCCGCGACTTTGTTTCTCTGCCTACACATCCAACACAAGGGCAAGAAACAAAGTCAAACCCGAACTGCAGCGTGCAGCTCGGACGCAGGAGTGGGAATACTGGGTGTTCACTGCTTCACAGAGAAGCGATCAATGGGCAGGGAGAGGGGAGCACAGACACTTGACTATCAGTCCTGCAACACGTGTGTCGAGGGGGCTGACAGTGCCACAGGCAACAGCAATACACCAGCCTGTGTGGGTACGAAGCAGACACACTGCTCCCAGGGACAAGTGAGGTAGCAAACAAATTACTCCTCCACTGGGCTGCACAGAAGCAAACAGAAAAATAAAGTGAGCAAAGGTGACAATATTTGACATAAGAAATGCCACTGACTTTCCCCTTACCTTGCCTTCCACATCCTGTGGATAAACAGGATAGTAGAGAGAAGATTTGTGGCCCAAGCGAAGAGTCTCCTTCAGAAAGTGTCTTGTGTAGTGACGAAATACAGGATTTAGGATGAAGTGGTAAAGATGTCCATGCTCCTCTTGCTCGTGGTGATTAAAATTAATAAAATCTTCAATGTTGTAATGTGATCGAATATACTCAACATCCTGGAAAACAAGAATTTGGAAATCTGCAGTGACAGAACAGCTACATTTACAGTATTTTAGCAAGTGCCAATGAGTTGCTTCTTATTAATCAAGGAACTAAATTTGAACACTGAAATTAAATGTCTTTGAGAGCTGCTCTCAATCAAAGCACACTAACTGAACAAATTTATCTTGAAAAACTTGTCGCTGTACCAAGTTTGCCCACTTTTATTTAGAGGGGATGCATCTTTGACCTTTTCACAACAATACACAGGTTAATAGACATTATAGGAGGGGAAAAAAGCAAACGCTCTGTTTTGCTGAGTTCAAGACAAAGCCTAGGCTGTCCTCTCACAAAGGGGAGAGGGGGATTCTGCAGAGAAGAGCTGTGTAAGAAACTCCAACAGGTCTTCCCTGTCAAAGGGATATGCTGAGATGTTTGCACATTTAAACGCTCAAAAGAAATCGCTTTATCCTCTTATCTCAGTGCTTCTTACTATTAAGAGCAAATTTTTGGAATTAGGAGCGACTATTTTAAAAACTGAGCATTACAGCTGCTGAGCAATCCAAACCCTGCCTTCTCAGTCACAGCAGAGCGTCACAAAAGGGAGCCTCAAGGAAGGTTCCTTTCCAAGAGCAACATGCAACACTGCCTTCTTTTTTACTCCACACAGCACATGCTCTTCATTTGTCTGGAGGTTAAGTGTGTGACTCATAATCCCTCAGAATCTACTGCTGGAGAACAAAGTTAAGAAAGCAAAGCTAGAGAGACAACGACTACTCTCCACAGCACGTGTGGCAAAACCGCTCATTGACTTTAGAAATTCGGGGGCAAAATAGGTGATTATAAAGATATTTAGAGGCAGAAGAGCTTCGTGCTAAAGACCCAACAAAAGGTGTAGGAGCTGTATTTTCAGAATGCATCAGCAGCTTCTTGCCAATGACAGGACGGGTTTCTTCATCGATGTGTGAATCGTCACCCTCGAGAAGTGAAATGATAGAGCCTACAGAGGCAGGGAAGAGAGGAGGGGGGTTTGCAGCAGCAGCATCTTTTATGTGTACGTTGTTAGGTACACGTATGGCAGCAAGCATGAAACTCAGCCTTTAGAGTGGAGGGCAATGCGTTACCGTTCTCATTCAACACAGCAACAGAACTTACCATTTCGTCTCTAATGACAGAAACGCCAACTATTTGATCCAAAACTTCTGCTACAAAAGCCTGTACTGGGGTCCCATCCTGCAAGGCAAAAGCAACATGAGCACATGTCCTATTTCGTCAGCAATCTTTTTTAATTCTAACCGTGTATTCGATCACAGTTAAAATATTCTCCTCCCAGGACACATTCTACACACTACCCCAGAATCACCTCCCCTCCTTCACTCAGGGTGTAGCGGTTAAACATGGCACACAGCTGGACTCTAGACAACACAGCTTTACTGAACGACCGTTCCAGCGAGGATCTGGCTGCTACAGGAGTGCTGTAAGCTCAGCCACTGATACAAGCCTGGGTTAAGTTCTGATCTTAGGAAAGAATATTACTGAACAGAGAAATCCTCCATCAGTGGTTGTACAGAATGGATTTCCCTGCAGCTGTGGGATTGGCAATGACAGTGCTCGGGTTTCTGACTGTGCAGCATTTCCCGTTGCACAACAAAAACATAGATGTTCCCCACTGTCTGACAGACCTGTGTCCAGCCACCCTCTGGGCAGGAGAAAGAGGCCCCCATTACATGACAAAACACGTCATCATCACGCACCCTGACGTGCGTGCAAGAGAAAGTAACAATGCGGACCAGGCTGAGGGCAGCCAGACAGTGCACCCAGCCTGCCGGTGTGCTGGCGTTCGAGGAGTCTCCATAGAGACCACCTGGTCTAGGCCACAGGTGAGAGTAACTGTCAAGTCAGGCTGAATACAGCCTGTACCAACTGTGGGCACTGGCTTGAGTACCTCTACACTACACATACAGTGAATAGTTCAGAGTAACGTAATAAATTCTGCACGTTTACCAGTATTTACCCATTCTCTTCTGAGTGTATTTGCAGCCAATACTCACTGGGTCCCTGCGAGCCGCAGTAAATATCTTTAAGTCATTCAATATGCTTTCGTTCAAGCTAAGGGTTTGAACTAGCATTTTGACACCGAGTAGGTCATTGGTTGTTGCCCTTCTTACATTAAATGACCTGCAAAAAGAAAGAAAACAAAGACTTCAAGTTCACTGTGACAAATTAAAGACAACACGCCCTCCACAAGCACCCAGCACAGCTTGTAGGAGTTTGAACTGATTGCTAGGTGACCGCTGCTCCTCAGGCAGTTACCACCTTACCGCGTGGGAACACGGAACATCACACAAGGTCTGCTGCAGACCACTCACGAATGCTGCTTTACCTGCTACTAAGCACGCAGTCCTCCCGCCCCTCCAGCCCAGCCCCACTATGAGCACAGGCCCCCCGATCCTCACGCCGGTAAGAGCCAGCAGAGAAAGGAGGCAATGCATCCTTTAAAATGGAAGTGGAATGCGTAACCACACGCTGACAGACATGGGGAAAAACAAGGACCAGAAACAGAGAAAGACAAGGAAACAAGAGAAAAAGGAGAGAGAAACAAAATTTTGAGAATTAAGTTATTTCACCCAGAGTTAAACCCCTTGCAATCCATATGTTATAATTTCCAGTCTTGCTCTTCTTGTTACCAACTTAAACTCGCATGTGCTATTCCTCAGCCTTCTGTCACCCTCCCACAGTTTTGTGGAAGACGGTTTTAATGAATAGCACTAATACCTTCAAAACAAACCTACCAAGTACCTGATACGCCATGGGAACTTCACAGCTCGAGCCCGTTGATCGTCGTCAGCCCGGCTCCTCAAGGGCTCGTACATTTGACTACAAAATCACAAACTAATCCTCATCTTCTCAGGGAGCATCAGCTCACTCCACACGCGATAGCATGTTGCCGCAGACAGTTACAAGGGATGAGGATGCTGGTCAGCGAGACTGGCAGCACGGGTCACTGCCACTCTGCTGAGCCCAGGACATGAGCTTTTCTCCCCACCCAAGTCCACAAGGCGGCAGTTGGGCCAATAATGAACTACACTTTTAATGTGATGAAAAACAGAACATGCAAAAAGCTGCAGCTGTTTTTTAAACAAACGAACAAACAAACAGAACCACCAGACCCACTGCTAGTGTGAAACAGTGGGAAGGACTATCCAAGGCCACCTCTCTTCCAGCAGTGAATTAACTCATTCTAGATGCCTGATTGCTTTGACTGCTCAGAGACCAGGATGCTATTATTATTATTATTATGCTTTTTAGTGAAAATTGAGGGAAAGTATCCATTAAGCATTTCAGTCTATGCCTTGTCATCTGTTATCTTTTCTGCCTCACTGGTAAGTAGCAGACCTGTACTTCCATTTGCTGCACTCTTGCTTTTTGTGTACTTAACACTTTTTCTTACTCCTTTTACAACCTTTACTAATCAGTATCTCATTTTGTGCCTGTGCCTCTTCTGATTTTGCCCTTTCATGTCTTCTTATTCTCATCTTCTTACCCCTGTTTTTCTTTTAATCCCTTTTCTGTGACTCCTTTTTCACTCACATGCCTTTCAAAAGCCCTTGGTGCAAGCACACTATATCAATCTTTTACCTTTTCACATTTTGGGTTTATCTAAGAGTATCTAATGCTGCAGACTGAGTTTTGTGCTCTTCACAAGCTTTACAAAAGCTTCATCTGGTTTCTTCCACAGCTTTTCTGATCCCAAACCGCCCCGCGCTCCTGCACAGCTGCAGGGGGGGGTTGGAAAACACTGCTAATGACCCTGTTCTGTGTTCAGGGAAGGGCTGCTATCATTTGGAAGATGCACAATTTAATCAGAATTGTAAGGGTTTTTTAAAAACCTAGAAAACAAGTTTAATTTTGACCAAAATCGCAAGAGGACGTATGGCCTCCAGTCCTGCGGTGGATTACCGAACAGCTGTGACTGAGAGGAACAGGAGTCCCTCCAGCCAGCTGGATTCTTACATAGTACACAGGAGCCCAATTTCACCCATGGTAAAAAACTCCTGCACAGCTCCAAGAGTAGCTGGCCAGCTCCTGCTGAGCTATTTGTACACCCCCAAAGGTGATTAAGTACGCAATTAAACCAGAAGTATTTCTCAGAAACCACACAGTATTTAGCTACATTAAGACAAAAAAAAAACAAACCCAAAAAAGAAAACTCTGACTCCCTCAATTTAAGCTTGGTGTTTGGGCCAACCAACAAGCATTGGAAAACTCATACCACAGCAGAGAAGTCACATCAAGGGAGGTTTTGTGTCCCAGTTCACCAATACCTCAGTCTACAAAAGCATTCAGAGTATCACAGAAATTGGAAGGCATGAAATAAATGATTCAACACAAAACCCAGGATATAAATTATATAAAATAGATACTCAACAATGAGATTACTGCTGTGTCCTGCGCGTTCCAGAAACGAATTACAGCATTTCTTTTCAGAGAGTCGGACCACATTTCCAAGAATTAAATCTACACCAGGCTTCACAATATCAATGTTACACAACCTGCCCCAAGCCCAGGGGGGCAAACGCTGCCCCTTGTGTCTCTGCTGGCCTTGGCCCACAGGGCGGTAACTTGAGGAAGCTGCTTGTCTCTACCAACGTGCGCCTTCGTTACATTAGCGCTGTGTACACACATTCTAAATGAATCCTCTCAGTGCACCCTGGGTTTACTTAAAGGAAACGATAGACAATTGCTGGCAGTCAGGAGCCTGCTTGCTTTTACACTTTTAATTACCTCAGTTTTTGCTCCTTCAAAAATCTGTGACTACAAACTACTACAAAAATCACTATTTCACTGAAAATATAAGGCTCTTTCTGCATTGTCTAGTAAATGCTGCATGGAGATACGACGGAGTAGTCGTAGGATTCGCTCCCGAACAGGAGGCCAGACACGCTGCCGAAGACTGAGGGGTTTAGCTCTGTTCCCAGCGGCTCCCAACACAGCTCGGAGCTATTCTCCTACACTCTGCTGGGACTCCAGCTACCGTTTTTGCAAGACGCTGTGCCATAGCATGCAGAACACCAGCCTGGTCTGAGGCAGCAGAGGAGCCCTCTGGGGCTAGGTGGGATGATGTGAGTATGTCCCATAACAGAAGATCAAAGCACATTGTCCGCTGCCGCGAGGCACATGACTCACTTGAGCAATCCCGCACGGTGGAACACATAAAGCTCGTGACCAGGTTGGGAAGTACTGAGAGGTACAACCCGAACGAAACTCTGGATCAGGTAGAACTCTGGTGCCTGATGTGGCACGAGGATGACACAGAAGTCTTTGTCCTGAAAAAGATGTGCAGACAGAAAAGGCTCTCAGCAATCTCAACGTAAGCTTTACACAAAAGCTTCTGCCTAGAGGAGAGAGGAAGAAAACAAACTGAACGCAGCGCTGACAACGTACGGGCAGTGTGAGTGTTGCTCTGCTCAGAGAGCCTGGTGCCTGGGCAGCACAAAGGAACTGAGGAGCTCAACTCTGAGTTGGCTCACAGAAACAGGCCTTTTAGCTCCCCCAGTAAAGACTTAGCAGTTAATGTCCTGATATTCCCTAACAGTCCTTTTTTTCTACCCAGCCCCCCTCGTCTTCCTCAGTAGAATAAAATATTTCAGTTGGAAGGGACCAACAATGATCACCTAGACCAATGACCTAGTAGGAACACTGTCTCTATGTTCACTCCTTTAGGGTGAACGGTTTCCCTTACAAGGCCCTTTTTTCTACCTCACTATTCCTCCGCAGTGAAATTTCAGGACAGTGTATGTCAGTCTGGGACCTTTTGCACATTTGCAGCCCAGTGAGACCATCAACAGGAGCAGAACGTCCTAAAGTCCTGAACAACAGCCAGCGTGTGCCCTGTACACAGCACGTGCACAGCAGGCACGGCAGGCTCAGTGACTGCAAGCTGTGTGCGCACAGCGATACCGGCGTGCGCACGCACACACGCCGTATGGGCAGCCAGCGTCACCATCCAGAGGCCTGTGCTGTGACAGCTGCGGACGTGCGAAGGGACGCAGGAGCCTCCGTGGAATGCTCCTGGAGGGAGGAGAGCATCCTCTGGAGACAGAGCTGTGCACCACAGAGAGCTGCATCCATTCACGCTGCTCTCGCACTCCCTTCCACCAGAGTCTCTCCTGCCCCTTTCTACGGAGCACGTTTTCAGATAACCTCGCTGCACACAGTTGTTGGAAAGCTCTGAAAGGGGCTTCATGCAGCATGAGACATGCAGAGAGGCTCCCGAGTGGCACAGATCTGAGGATGTTCAGTCAGTTTACTCTACGATTATTCTACAGCATTTATTACTCGACTCTCACTCCTCTCTAAGCGCACTGTGCAATTAATTCTTCTCACTACACCTGCTGATTCCACTATGACACCTTGTTTCAAGGAGTGAGGGTGTGTTGGGGGACAGAAAAATCTCTTAGAGATTTGAAATGTTTTCCGTGCTCACTTTCTCTGAGCAGCACTTTTGAACATGCTGATATTTATGGCCAAGTCGGTATCTCTGGTCACCAGGACCTGTCTCTAAGGGATGCTACCGTGCAACAATTAGTAGTGAGAATTTACACCACGCTGTAGAGTGCCTTACAAAAGTCTTAAAGGGGACTTTGTTACCTCAGATAATGATTGATCACACAGTGAAATAGCTGCTGCACTGTAAATTCACATCCTAATTTGCTGCACACGAGCCTTGCCCTAAACATAACCCTCCAGTGCCACAGCTTAGGATGGAGGTAGGTGCTATGGGTGTCCTCAATACTGCTGTTTTCGAGGCTTCAGCACCACCTCCTTTAACAGATTTTCCCTGATTTTATTTTTAATTTAGGTACAGTCTGGATCTACACATGATTTTAAAGGAGTGTGAAACATTTGCTTTCTAAATCTGCATCTCAGGAGTCCAACCTCTCAGGGGGGTAACTGTCCCCAGGGCAACCAGCCATAGCAGACTCCTGCGAGCCACTGACTGACTCGGGCATTGTCTCTGAATACCCCGGCTGACAACTGCACTCCCATCCCACCACGCACACAGGTGCTCGCAAACTCTGTAACTTTAATTATACCTACTGGAAAAAGCTGGAAAACATAGTGCAGAAGGTCCAGCGATCTGCAACCAAGAGCAAACACTGTTAAATAAGGCAGGTATCAAACAGACCCGACACATTCCGCTATTTCCATCCCCGAGAGCGCGAGGAATGTTTATTCACAGCACAGTTCATCATTAACCAACCACAGATGTTGAGGCTGCACTCCACTTGTTGACTTCCAGTGCTTAAAGCATCCCTATCATGGACAAAAAACCTGAGTGCCTGATGAGGTATAAAACACGGGGCTCTTCACCGAACGGAAAAACACTGCCTCTCCCGCTGTCGACCTCGACATTTTCCACAAGGCGCTCAGGGGCCGTCAGAGCAGCATTCGCACAGAGCAAACAGTAACGGAGGGTACGAGCGGTTGTTGCTACGTGCCACAGTATTTTCACCCAGTGCTGAGAGTTCTGTCACTACCCACTTGGTAAAAGCCTCCCGATGTACCTTATCAGACCAACAGGAATATCAAGACTTTGAAACTGGATTCGAACATGCCTTTCCACTTCTCTGCTTGATTAGAGTAATTCCACTCTCTTTTCCACGGTGACAGTGAAATGTGAGGCATGGGAAATCTAACAAATTCTTCCTGTTTCTCCTGTGTGTAAGGATATCGGAGCTCTAAACCCAAAGAGAGTTGTGCTGAAGCTTTGTAAAATATTTTTCCAACACACAAAATGTGTCTTTTGGAGCAATTCAGTACAGATATATATTTATCATGGCTTGGCTTCACGGACGAAGATTTGGGACAGATATATATATTACTTAAAAATATTGATAAAACCCCTCCTCCCTCCTGTAATTAAAGTTCCCCTTAATTACTTCATCAATAATATTACTGAATGGAGAGAGAAGTAATTTCTAAGTAGAATATCTACGATGGGATGAAAACTTAAAAGGCTGTAAATAGAGCTGTAAATATGGGGTATTCCATACCCCTATCTAACACAGAATTCGGACTCGTTAGTAGGGTCGCTAAATGGGGGAAGGAAAACGCCACTGCAGTATGGTTGTCTGCTCTCTGGTACCCACGGCCTTCTTGGCAGCATGGAACACAAGATGGGGGCAGGAGATTTTTCAAGGGGCTTGAAAAGGTATCAAATATCTGCAGAGAATCCAGCAACTCGGTTCTTTGCATTTCACTTCCAAGGCACTAAGCAGCCACATACCTGCTCTTGACTTACGAGATGGAAACATTTAGCAGCTCTGCTGGGTATGCAGGCTCCCCAGCAGTCAGCCTCCCTGGAGGGCTGAGATCCAATCACACCCCACTCCCACCGCGTGCTGCTTCTGGATCACGCTGTGCAGGGCCTGCCGCAGCTCCTCCAGGACAGGTTCTGAGATGCAGTCAGCATTACCTCATGCCAGCCTTTCCACACACCCGCTCTTCTGTGCTTCTGCTGCAAACAGGCACATCAAGCAAATGCAAGCCAGGGAAGCACACAAGTGAAATATCCGAGAACTCCGAGATCTACAGACTCCTCAGCTCTGAGAAGAGGATCTTGGACGAGTTAATCATGGGAGAAGTCTTCAGAAAGGAATGCTATCTTCTTCACAGATACCCATCTTGGAATCCAAACTGCTCCAGAGATGTCTCCAGGGAAAGAAGAGCGGGACTGCAGCGTTGCGATATCTCCAGCAGAAACCACAACGGTGCATGCGAAGGACAGAATGTCAGACAGGGCAAGAAAGTGACAGACCCTCACCCTAAGCAGGAAACGGCGCAGAGAACTCAGCTAGTCTGCAGAGATACTGACACGGGTGGACATCACCGCTCTGCACTGCTATTTCTGTACAGTGAAGCCATTCCAGAGCAGTCCCTCACCTCAGTATTATTTTAAAATGAAGTTACTTTATTTTGGAGTAATTACCTTGTGGAGTTTTATTTTAGACTAGATCGTCCATGAATTAACTATTCTGGAGTGGACTCTACAGGTGATTGTTCCATCACACGTATGTTGATCCGTGTTTCTGAGTACACTGTACACTCCTGGCACTGCGCTTCTCTCTTCCTAGGGAATTCCAGCCCTACGGCTTGGGAAATAGCTCTCTAGAAGGTTGGGTGTTTGCTCTGCTTTGGTAACTCTGGAGACTGGCATTTGTAACAGGTTCATTAATCCCTTTGGGTAGGCCCCACCTCAATCGAGAAGCAGCTTAATAAATAGAATTAGTTTTCAAGGAGTTCTGATTTTTTCTTTTTAATGAAGCTTATTCCTAAATTTCCTTTAAGTTCAGAAGTTGTCGGTCACAGTGACTACTACTACAAGTAGAAAGATGTTTTTTCCAATGGTACTACAGTTGTCAAACTTGTCATCTATGAAGTCCTTGCTACTGATACCTTGTGTCTCTAGAAATTACACCTATTGAAAAGTGTGGAAGATCTTGGGTGTGCTCAGCCTCTTTCTATCTACTTTTCATAAACAAGGGTAGGGCTCCTTTAAAATAGTCAGAAAGGGCCAATGTTGCTGGAGAGGCTTTTGCTGATGTGGTCGAATATAGGTTCGCTCTTCAAGGGTGCAGAGAAATTGGGAAAAAAAAAATGTGTAAACCACATTTATAGCTCTACTCTTCTCCACCAGGATCCAAGAGCCCGATGTCAGCAGCAGCAATCGTTTTAAGGTAAAAAGCCTTTCTCTTCCCTGTACGGTAGTGGATTCTAAAAAACCGGATCAATGCCCTCAGTGATGGGAGACTGAGTGTTCAGAAATGAGAACATTTAACTGCAGAGTTAAACACACCTTTATTGCCCCATGAAACAAGATGACCAGTATGGTAACACCCAGCTCTTTTCACAGGTCCCAGCTTTGGAATGAATGTTTCTTCAGAGGAAGAAGTGTCCTTCTTCCACTGTTTCAATGAGCATTTTTCCTACAAAAATTAACTCTTCACTTTTTGTCCCCATAGTCCTACCAGAGATGGGAAGTTGCAGCTGGAGGTTGAAAATTTCAGTAGGTTATTAGTGAATGTAAAAGAAATAGAAAAACAAACAAAAGAGGTCAGAAAAAAATGCAACCCAACTGCAGCAGGTGCTGTCACCTTCAGACTTCTCCTAAAAAGGTGACATTGAAAACTGTGATTAACTGTTCTTCCACACTTGCCTGGTTTCATGCTCCTCGTCAATACAAAACAGACGGATGCAGAAAGCGTTTGAAGCTCCTCTGTACACGGGATGCAAAGTGCCTTTTTCTTCAGTCTCAAGAAGTGTGGCTGAGGCTTTGAAATCTTTCACATCATCTAACAGCAGTTCAGGATGGGAAGCAGCAACGGCTCCATCCTTCTGCAGTGATAATAGACAATGATCAGTTACAACACTCCAGAAAATACTCTGATTTTGTAATTAGAAGGTCTTGCATCATTCCTATCATAGAGCATCCCAAGCAGACACACGGGGATGTACTCTTGTCACATTCTGACAAACACAGAAGCATAGAAGTTCAAGGAGGTATTTCTAATGTGAATGTTTCTAATGGTTATGAAACATCAGATAAAGCGTCCTTTGAAAATACACACATTCTTGCTGAAGAGCAGATTCTTAGCTCAGTGACACAGTCCAAGGAAAATTTCGTGACTCTCAGGTCTGCAGAGGACGAGGGCTCTTGCCCTGTCTGCTCCAGGAACACTCCCTCCACAGCTGCAGAGAGCCTGCTCAAAGGGACCTGCACAAACTGGTCCCCATCCTTCCTCTCCTCTCAGTGCCACTTTACCCCCACCCCTGAGCTGTCTGGCTGTTCATGTGGAACTGGAAGGGAAAATCCATCCGATTAACCAGAACTGCCTCCACCCAGACCCAAGCTAGAGCAGCTCCTGTTCTAAGCATGACAGCAGTGTGGGCCCACACAGGGGACAGTACAGGAGAGGAAATCACAGGCACTGCTCGTCCTAGCAGCCTCCGCCTCGGCTTCATACTGGCTTTTAAAGTTATCAGCATCACTGTGCACAGCGGCATTACCTGCCCAGCTGCATCCTGATCCTGAACAGCTTCAAAGTTTTGAGCTGAACCAGTCTCTGTTTCTTCACTTCTTTGGTTGCTTTCACCTTCATCTGATTAATGAAAAAGAGTAAGTGCATCAGGCTTAAAACCCCAAGCTTAACCCTCAGAATCCCAGCAATAACCACCGTGTGCCAGACAACCTCTATTGAAAGATTGACTTAACAACCACAGTTAGAACAGATCCTCTCACAGTTACTTGGCTAGAACTTCACTAGACTACTTGATTTCAAGGCAAAAAAGAAAAAAAACCCAAACAAACCTTGAGAACTGGTTGTAAAATAAGAATTGAACAAGACACGGTTTGGAAGCAATTCCTAACTTGTATGTTACATGTAATAAATGTTTACCCTTTCTGAAGGGGAAAATACGCCTTATTAGTGCACTGGTGGGAACTGTAAACCCTGTGCCTGCTGCTAAGAACTGTGCCGACACACGGCAGGAGCGTGACAGAACCACCCGTGAGCTGCTTGGACACCGTGACGCTCGCCACACAGCCGGGGATGTCACACGCTTTGGGAAAGCAGTTGCTGAGCCTGTACAGTTATGAACTGTGTTCTTTACAGCCGGCAGGAGGTGAGGGTGTTTGGAACGAGAGAATGTCTGACAACACGTCATAAAGGGCACATTTAATACTAATATTATAAACCGAAATTATCTTAATCATCAACTGGGAAAACCAATGCTGAAATACTAGTGAATCCTACATATAACTCCAGACACCCACCCAAACAACTATAGCAAAGCGCCAGCTGCTCTATTTTTTAGCCCCTGAACATACTGCCATTCCTTAAATTGTCACCTCCCTAATTTTACAGATACGCTCACAGTTTGTTTTTTGTTTAAAAACAAAGCCTTAAGAAAGTTTTAACTAATAAACTCTAGAGGCGTAGGTATCGCCGCTGCAGAAAACACATCAGGCCAGGATGAGCTTGCATTTGAAAGCTCCAGTAACACAAGAAAGTCAAAGTGTGAGTTCCAAGAGGAGAAAAAAAAAAAAACCTTTAGAAAACCCAACAAGAGAATTCTGCGCTCCTCTCTCTGAACCTCACCTTGGGAAACCCATCTAAGCTGCATTCACTGACAGAACCATTTCTTCATACAGTAGCAAGCTTTTTTGTTAAAAAAATAAAATACCTCAAAGGTTTCAACTAATTTAGCCAAAACAATCTTTCTAAATCTGTTATCTGAAATCTGTTTCTGTTAGTAGACAAGAATGCAGGCGCAACGTGCAGGGCAAGAAGAAACCCGGGGGTTAGAAACCGTGGTTTCTCCAGGGGTATCACAGATGTGAGACTTCACAGAAATGATCAAATGTCGTCTTGATTAACCCAGCTCCATTTCTCATTATCAACAGCCTTGCAGGTGTCAGAAGTTAATTAATACAAGCCTCTTGCTGTCATGTAAATATTGATATGTCGTTTCTGACTTTATACTAAAACGAGATCCCTTAATGGTTCCACCATCCACTGCTGTCAAACGCGGCGGCCTCTCTGTTTACACACAAGCTGTACACCAGTGATGGGGAAGACCATCAACGTTGTTGCACTAAATGAAGTAAGGAACACGAACAAAGAGAAAATTAAAATAATTTCATGATTGCTGGGTTGTTAGCAGAGGTAACAGTCAGCAGGATCAAGAAGCCCATTCACCATGAAGCCTGATGAAAAGCCCTTGAATCATTCCCTCTGCATCATGTTTTCCAGCTACTAATTCCTGACACCATATAGAGTAACGACCAAATTACTGTAATTACCCTGAAACCTAAGTGGCATATCAATACTGTGTTAAAGACAGATTTCTGTATACGCTTTCATTATTATTCAGTATTACATTTTGAAAGGAAAAATAGTATCAACCTGTGGTCCCTACTTACAGCTAAAGAGCTTGGAAAAATACCCTTACGGCTTGGGGGTTTTTGTGTGGGAACATACATTTACTCTCCAAAGGAACGCAGCTTGCATTTTAAATACTCAGCCTTTAAAGTCATTAGAAGAAAGTCCACATCCTCTCTCTGAACAGCAGGCAGATGCTAGACTGACGAGAGCCACTGAACCACCTGAACAGGACCATTGATGCTAAGGTTTGACCCTGGGAGCGGGTCTCACCAATGTCCTAACAGTTAAAACAGGTAACAGCTGCACTGTTAAATCTACAAGCACATACTCATTAGAAGGCTCAGCAGCACAGAAACCGCCACAAACTACGGGTGTACAGCCTGTTGTGCTGCGACGAGGGAAGCACACAGCAGTGGCGAAGGGTCTCACAGAGCCAGGAAACAGTCACAGAAGGGTTAAGGCTGGAAGGGACCGCTGTGGCCACCCTGTCTAAGCCCTCTGCCCAAGCAGGGTCACCTAGAGCAGCCTCCTAGGACTGCCTTCCAAGCAGTTAGCAGAGAGGCTGCCCAAGTGATCTCCTTCCTCAGTGAGGTTTCTATGGACGCCTGTTGCCTGGTTTGGAACAGGGCTCCTGAAGCTCCAGGAGCACAGAACAGCCCAGGAGGAGACAGCTGACTGCTGGCTTCCTTCATCTCCTGTGTGCAAGGTGCTTCTCTGCAGGGGAGGAAGAGTCTGTAGGAACGGCTGTAACGGTTTTTCTTTCCCTCTTCTGCTCCATGGCTGTCAGCAGTGAGATACCAGCTGGTGACTGCTCTGTAGCTCCCTAGCTGCCTTTTTTGCCTGCTGCTTTCTGTTCAGACAAGCAGATACACAGCAGCCTAATGGTGGTGGGGTTTAATTCTATTACTGATAATTAGCAGATAGCAAAATGCTGCCCTTCTGCACAAAGAGCCCTTTGACACTGCAAAATCAAGATGACAACTGCAAATCATTTACGTGACACTTCTGTTGTACAAACAGGTGACAGATTCACATTACTGTTTTCTATCATTTGCAGGAAGATGGCTTGCAAATGCGTTGTCCCATCACGTCCAGTATAAAAACAGAATAAAGAGACACTCCCTTATCTCCCAAAATCCTGTAACCTAGAAGACTGCAAACAATCAGCAAAGAGCAGGAGCTGGACCACAAAGAAATAAGATGACACAAGTCAGTAGGACAACGTAACAGCCACAGCTAACCAGCTGCTTTAGTTACTGACAGACATTAGAACCAGATTTCAAATTAAGTCCTCAGTTAACAGCACAACTGTAGCTAACTGACAGAAAACACACTTGATGCTTCAGCTCTCCTAAACTTGAAACCTAGGTTTACCCTGGACCCGGTACCCACCAGCGGCCCGCAAACAACAATCCCTCCCGAGTCAGAGACCTCGGCTAGCGAAATTTCCCTCCGGCATCAGAAAAGACCAGGCAACCCTCTCCAACACAGACACATTAATTTGTTATTAACGTCTACAATACCATGCTAGTAAACCTATAGCCTCCTCTAACCTTTTGCAGAACCCACTCAGAAGCTAGAAATGCCTGGGCCTGGAGTCCTTCTCACACTTTACAGATACCTTCTGGAACGCTTGGCTCCTCCGGCATTCTGAGAAGATCTTCAGGATGCGGTTTACAGAGCCCATGGAAAGGCCCCAAGTCAAAACACTCTTGAAACACGGAAACATCTACTTGAGAACACACGCTCATGAATCCTACTGCAGTGTCACCATCCTGAAACAGAAAAGCAGTGTCACACCTGTAAAAGCTGAGCATGGGGTTTTAGGTCAGGATAAAAAGATTGAACAAAAAAGTGTTCTGACATGTAGAAGTTACAGTGGAGAGGAACTATCTCAGCAAAAGTTAACAATCCTTTTTATTTTTTCTGGTAATGTGTGTATTAGGATCTCTATATTAGATGTTATAATTCATTTGCTAGCTATGACTCGTGAGAGCATTAGGATTAGAGACCAAATAACAACCTATTGTTCAGTAAAACATTTGCTACAGTAAACAAAAGACATACCTTCTAACTACCTATCTCCAAAAAGGAATATTTTTTTTTTTAACTTAAAGTGCAGCTAAAGCAAAATCTGGAATTAGCTGGCCACAATGGCTGAGTAATGACTGGACACTGCTTTGTAGATAAAATTATGCTCAAAAATTTATTTTCCTATGAAAATGATTCATTCAACAGAGCAATTATATAGTATGCAAATGGCATCTAACACAGTGTATGGTAGGTATGGTATGGATTCTTTGCAGCAGTTATAAGCCCTAAGTATTCTCAAGTTCTGAACAAATCCCAGAACCACTCTTTAAAAACCGATGAATGCCCTGGCAAGTATGAAAATGAGAAGATCCCTGCAATGCTGAAACCTGAGTCTGTATGTTTGACTAGTCTGGAAGTTGTCCAGAAAGCTACAGTCTTAGAAAGAAATCCACTCTGAAAAATGACCGTGGGCCTGCCGGAGGTGCTCTGGCTTTAAGCTAAGACAGTCTAGAAGCAGCAAGCTCTTCAGCTTTTAGCACTATATACAGCTTTCCAGTGAAACACACACAATCAACATTTTTTTGCCTTACTACACATAAGGAAAGCCTCCTTTATAGAGGTAATGAAAACTTAGGCTGGATTTGTGTAGCTGTTTTATCAGGCCATAATAAAACACAGAAAAAAGTTTAATTTCCCCCCCTCAAACAACAAGTGATTGTTTGTTTGTGTAGCCAAACAAAAGCCGGGTGGCTGCGGTGGCCCGTCACCGCAGGCCGGCGGCCCAGCGGCGG
>NW_010428719.1:2368-2797 GCF_000710305.1 Buceros rhinoceros silvestris | reverse complement strand
AGCCGGGTGGCTGCGGTGGCCCGTCCCCGCAGGCCGGCGGCTCAGCGGCGGCTGATGAACCAACCCATCCACCATATGTGCAAAGGGAGGCTGCCAGCTTCCCGCGCCGCAGGGAAAACTGGCACCTTTTTTGGCTCGCGTGGAGGGCTCTTCCCAATCTGCGGCAGCAGCAGCCAGTGTAAACTATGAGGGGCTGAGCCACCTTTTGCTGGTATCGTACTGAGCTATAAATGTACGACCGAAATGTATTATTGATAAAGATCGCCGTTTGCAATGTGCTAGTCACACTGATGGGTTATCGTTTCCCATTTGGCTCCCAATGGTAGCGATTATACAGAAAGGTTTTGTAAAACCATTTGCTACAGAAAGCAGACTTCTGGAATTAAGGAGGTTATGTTGCCTCTCAGCTTACAATACCACACACGATTA
>NW_010428719.1:0-2183 GCF_000710305.1 Buceros rhinoceros silvestris | reverse complement strand
AGGATGACTGTCTTGCTTGAATTAATTCCTGGGCTTCTGTCTTCAGCAAAAATCTGACTGCCTGAGCCAGGGGATGGGAAAAAATCCACAGCATTTGTAACTCTACAAGTGTTACTGGCTACTAATTTTCACATGCAATATTAATTTTCACCGGGAATGAAAACTGGTCATCTATAATGCAAACGTCTGAACTGGCAGCATGGTTTCTTCAGGATGGCCTGTTCAGAATCTACACAGTCACTGGGAACTGCTGCTGCCTTTACTGAACACAGGTATCACTCCTAAAGGAAGGAAATACACAAAATCCACGGTGGAGGGCACTGTGTGCGTGCAGATCGTGAATGCTGCCTTCCAAAAGTGAGCTTGTTCTTTTTACTCAATGAGCTGCAGCAGGAGCTGTCACCCCCGCGTGACATCACTAATGCTGTGATCAGACAAAACCAGCGCTCATGACAGACTGACCTCACAAACCACAGCTTGATTTTCTTCATCTTGACACGCTATGAGATCAGCAAGGAAATATTCACTATAGGCTTCTTTCAGAGTCTTGCTCTGATGTGTCCAGATTGGCATGAGATCATCATAATCTTCCAGCCTACGAAGAAAGAAATCAGACGATGTCCTAAAGTTCTGCCATTAACAGGTCCTGGTACTTCTGCTCTACTCCTTAGCATATGGACAAAGATTACAAATACCTGATCCAAAGCCTCCACCCACAGATAATTTCACCTAGCTCATGTCCTCAGCGACACTAAGCTGGGAGCCTCAGCACTAGAGGACAGAGAGAACTGCTTCCAAGAGCCAGCTCAATCCACTGGAGATCTGGATCCCCCAGTGGAGATGTTTACCTTTCCCTGACAAAGCACAAGGGCAGCCCAGTTCAAAATTCTCTTGCCTACAGCATCTCAGGCCAGGCGGACCAGGGCATTAGACCTCATCTTGAATAATTATGTTCAGAGAGACCAATCAGCTGGCTGAGTTGGTAGAGATCTCAAAAAGCAACACCAGCACAATTCAGAAAACCATTTATTTAAAAAGAAAAGAAAGGAAGGAGACCATTCCTCGTGTAAGGGTGAACAGCGCTGAGCATTGGTCAGATTACTGTTAGCACACAGAGCAGCACAGCAGCCACCCGGCAGAAACCCAGTCGTTACGCCTTTGTAAGGTCAAGTTAATGCTCCACCACGGCAGAGGACACGAAGGCTAAAGCGTAATTATTCTACCCTCTGCCTCGTGAAAGCTCTCTGCACAGGCAGGAACGTGCTGCATTGCAGCTTCAACGCTGAGCATTGGTCAGATTACTGTTAGCACACAGAGCAGCACAGCAGCCACCCGGCAGAAACCCAGTCGTTACGCCTTTGTAAGGTCAAGTTAATGCTCCACCACGGCAGAGGACACGAAGGCTAAAGCGTAATTATTCTACCCTCTGCCTCGTGAAAGCTCTCTGCACAGGCAGGAACGTGCTGCATTGCAGCTTCAACCGCCTCTGCCACTCCAGTCCGTGCTCCATGCTGTCATGCAAGAGCTGCCTGAGCCGACTGCCAGCCAGCCCCAGTTTCAGTGTTGGGCTCATCCAGGCCCAACACTCCACAGGTTTTTATTTAAATAGGCAACAGAGACTCTCCCCCATTAAACCACTTTAAACAGTTAATTCTTAACCGCAGTCAATGTAAGTCTTAACGAGAAGTTTCAGTTCTCTTACCAACGCAATGAAGGAATCCACTAGCCCGAAGTGCTGAAACTGCAGCACAAAGGGCAACAGTGGCCAGCTCTGGCAACTGCTTACATTAAGAGGATGGAAACACTTCTTTACTTATCGGTCTGAAAAATGCAAGAATTAAGTGGTCCAACCAGTGATTCTGCAACTAAAGGGTGGTGAGAAAACCGGGGATGCGAGGGGCCGGCAGAAGGAATGTTCTTCACTACCGGAGCATGATGTTCAGAAAGCCTTTCCCCGCAGGGCCGTTGGCAGACTCGTTGGCAGCTCCTGAACGTGGGTTTGGTTATCTCAGTCATCCTCACCCGAACAGCGAGGGAGGAGGACGAGCCCCACAGCATGAAGGAATCGAACCAAGAGGAGTAAACAGTGCTCTGCAAACCCGGACACAGACTACGCTTACTGCAATAACAGAGAGCACCATGGAACACGGGGCTGACCCCTCGGTCAGAGCCGCCCGGAGACT
>NW_010428718.1:0-26650 GCF_000710305.1 Buceros rhinoceros silvestris | reverse complement strand
GAAAAAGCTGCCGTGCCGCCTCGGCACACTGCATCGGAGTCCTGCATCGGAGCCCCGCCGAGCCGGGTCCGGACTGCCCGCGCGCCCGAGAGCCGTTTGCTTCTGCTTTGCCTCATTCCGCGACACAGACTGGTAGGACTTTGTGCCAATTCCGCTCTATCTCGCGCTGCCGGGTAATTCGTCACTGCGCGGGTCTCTGTGTTCTGCTCACACAGCAGAATCATGTGGCTGACGCCATCTCGGATCGCTGCCATGATCCGTGTTTGTTTTCGGTTTAACCCTCGCCTTCCCAAAACCCTCAATATCTCACTGTTTTCCTTTGTATTTAATATATATTTGTTTGTAGAGTTATTAAAGTTTGTTTCAGTTTTCCAAAAAGCATTTTAGAGGTTTCACGAGTTCTTTTCTCCCTTCCCCTATCTCTGCTGGGATAGGGGAGGGTATTATCATCATCGGACCTTGGTTTTTACCTCGGCCAAACCGGTGACAGCACAAGAGCCCACATAGACCACAATTCTCTCTCTTAACTGAAGTTTTCACTAAAGCTTAATGATAAAAGAATAAACACATAAACTAGAAAAACTTTTTTCACACAGGAGTAACTGGAAGCATACTAGTGTCACCTGCAATTCTGTGCAACCAGTAAAATGATGATAAGTGGTCCAGATTTGTTAATCACCTGCATGGTCCTCCTGCTTTTGCTCTCTCGAATATACAGGTAGGAAATTAAAATAAAGGTATTAACAGAGGAAAAGAACCTAATAAGAAAGTTGCAGACCTAGTATTTAATTTAATATTATAATGATTCATGGTGCTGTAATACACTTTCAAATAGTCAAGGAAAGATACCATGCTCATATTGTAGAGAAAAAAATAGAAACCACCCTGCAAGAAGTATGGCTCTATTTAGCATCATTTTTGCAATTCGTAATTGCAAGACTGCATTTGATCGTAGTTTGCCTTTATAAAAGCTCTTGACAGCTGATAAACTAGGTTTGAGTTCTCGGAGCATCGAATAAATGCAACATATTTAAACCTATTAAACCAATAGGGAGCATTGGATTAAGTTTATTCCAGACATATAAAGTTATTATTCGAATCTAAGAATCACTATTTTCATTTAAAGCCAATTCACGTATGAAGGAAAGCTGACATAATGAAGAATTTGCTTCAGTATATGGACATCATTACATGTACAAGGTACAAAACAGATTGAGAAAATAATTTTTATTGTAGATAATTTTATTAGCATCACCTCTTCCATAACTATCACCCCCCCAAAAAAGACAAAAAATGTGACTTTGTATGCTGTATGCTCCGCTTTCTGCTGACACTTTGAAGTGTCATGCTTGCCAGAAAAGCTGTGCTACAGTCAACCTTTGTTGGCAAAGGTCAACCAAATCTTTGTCATCAAAACCAGGTATTTGAGAAAGGAAGATCAGCATTAGGGTTAACCTGGAGCAGAGATCTCTGAGGCTGCAGATCTCTGGCTGAACACTAGTAGTTCCCGATGGCACTATGTAATGACAGTTACCAATGACTGCAAGTAATTGGTGCCACGTAGTGTGTTGCCAACATCTTTTCCACAAAAAGAGTCTGACTAGTGTAGTGAGCTGCTGAGCACTTTTCTAAGCATATTTTAGGATGTGCTCAGCATGCTACTGCACTATAGTTCAGGTATATCTTTGTATTGCTGTTTTTCAAAGGAAACCTGTTACAAGCATCCTTCATCTGGATGATGTCAACTTTGCTTTGCTTTGCCAGAAGGGTAAATGTGCATGTTGCCTCATTCTGGATTTACTTCATCCTTCTGTATTTTAGTGTTTCAGAAAAAGTTCCTGCTTGCCCCTTCACCTGTTCAGCCTTGTGAACCACATCTTCTGTAAACATGTATGGTTAAGCCTATTTGAAATTTTCTGTAGGGATGAATGGAAGTGTAGAAAATAAAGTGTCTTTTAGGTGATGACATAGTTTAAATGTTGGAAACTATAGATAAAAATAACTAATGGCAATGATAAGGGACCAGCATTTCATAGAAGTAAGGATGTTATAGAATTATTTTATTACCCTTGAACCCTGAGAGCTTTAAAGCTACACTACATTCCCTCTAGACATTTCCTGACTAATCCTCTGTCCTATATTTTATAAAATAACAGAGAACTACTTAGTATTTTTGTTGAGTTTTAGTTCTGTGAAGGTCTTTTGAAACTCTAACTTTCAAAATAAAGGCAAACTCTTAAGTAGGTCTTATAAATGATGGTTGGTGGCATTTGTCAAATAATGTAGACACAAACTGTGTCTCAGATTCTTTTAATTCCTTTAAATGAGTGTAATGAAAAGATAATATACAATGAAACGAACTGCTCAAACTGAGCGAGGAGTAGTATAGAATAAAATAGCCACTATTGCCCCTTAAGACTACAATTGTTCAAACTTTTCTTATTATTATGTGCTTCACTGTAAAGTGCTGCATGTATAATTTAATTCCTAACTGAGCTGATTCAATGACTTTGAGTGTTTCAGATTCTTAAGGAAAAGTTCTCTAAAAGAAGGAATAAGAAACAATCAGATGACTAAATTATCTGAAAACAAGTTTTACTACAGGACAAGAAGTTCTTGACTGGTATAAATCAACACAACATCAAAGTCAATGGAGCATAGCATTTTATACGAGCAGAGTATTTGGCCCGGTACTTTCAAATTAATTCTTTTAAGTGTTTTGCACATGGGAGTTCTGGTTCATAACGAGGGATTCCAGATGCAACCGTATCACAAATCATAATGACTTGCTGTTGACTTATGCTGTTCATTGTCTATGATATTCACAGGTTTCAACGTGAAATTTTCTGTGAATTTTCACATTTAGTTCAACTTTTTATAACACTTTTAAATTATAACCTTTGTAATCCTAGTATTCCCCAGTGAATCTACCGGACACTGAAAAAGGCAGGATTAAACCTGTTATTTTCTCTATTGTGGCTTGCAGAATGAAGAAGCAAAAGCATTAACTAGCCAAAATGGGGAATGAAAACTTAATCATTTGCACATATACCTCTATTATTACTATCAATTAATAACAAGAGGCAGACGGTTTCAGCCTTTTTAAGAAGAGAGAGGTATGAACCTCAAACTTAGAAGTCTATTCCCATATATTTCCAGTATGATCTGTTAGTTATGAACTAGTTGTTGGGCTGTTCATTGTAAGAGCTTGAATCTTCTAAGTGTTGATGGTAACTGCAGTCATTTCAGCACCACTGGTTTGGACTCAGGTGCCTACATTGTGCCTCAGATGGTTATTAGATCTGAATGCTGTACCTTGTCTTCTCTTTCAGATCGTATTCAGGTAAAAATAATTGCTAATGTTGCCAGAAAGCACCTATTCTGCAAATACTTAATGAAATCTCTAGAATTTTTGTGCCAGGCAGTATAACATACTCTTAAAATGCAATGCCCCAGAGTGTACCTGAAATGTTTTATTGTGCTGGAAATGTGCTACTTCTTTAAGCCAAGTCAAGTGGGAGCCGAGGGGATAAAAAGCCCTGCAGCAAAATCACAATGGTTGCCTTCATCTCAAGTTTCATGGAGCTGTCAATAAAGGTTAGTGACATCTTTCTACTTTATTTCCTGGCATGACCGGTGATGCCATTACATCTCACAGTAACACTTTAAATTAGGATTCTCAAATAAAGTTCTAATCCTTTGAAGCTGGCATTTTCCAGACTGCTAGCCAAGGAGATACTTAGCAGGATGTGTATATAGCTCCTGGGCCGCTATTTTTCCCTTTGAAGTGTGTTTTAAGGCCACTGTTGATTTCAGTAAAAGTTCAATAAACTAAATGTCTGTGTTGATGAAAAGGTTAATTAAAAAGCAGCAAAATGTTCTTACATGTTTATCATAGCATGACTGTTGCTGAATCCATTGAGTTCACTTCTTAACTTATAGAAATGATCCATCAGCACTGCTTGACTGCTATTGCTAATACGTATTGAACTTTATTTGTGATAGCTTCCCACATGTACTTTCGGAATAAGATTATTTAGTTTTCCACTCTTTTGAGTTGGGTTGGTCTTCAAACTTTTTCTCTTCAGATCACTTTCTGAATAATTTTAAATGATTCTAAATTTTCAGTTCAATCAATATTGTCTATGCTTCTGATTTGATTTTGTTTGTTTATCACTAGTTCTGGACTTTAAAACTTTTGAGTTCTATATATACATTTACTATAGTTCCCTTTTTTTTTTTTTTCCCCCAGCATGTAATTAGAGATGTGGAGGTGCTAGAAATTTTTTCATAGATGATGTGCTCACTCGTTTTAATAAAGCATGATCAAAAGGCATAATTATTCATAGGTGAATGTGATAAAAGACATTCTATGGTTAAACAAAGAAAATACTTTTCTGCAAGTTGAAGAATACTGAAGTTAATATGCACTGAGCATTGTTAAAGTAAAATGGATCACTGCTATGAACATGTGACACTGTGTAGTACAACACAAATATAATGGAATCATAAAGATGTTGTTTGGAAGGAACCTATGGAGATCACCCAGTCACACACACCACTCAGGGTGGGTATATGGTTGGCACTGGAGCAAGTATGGTGAGGACTTTTTCCCGCAAAGTTGAAAATCTTCAAGGACAGAGATTTTGCAATCTCTCTCATAACATCTTTCAGTATTGTCATACCTTCCTAGTGAAGAGAAGATTGATTTTATGTAATGCTCAGCCTTTTACATCCTAAGATCCCTTAAAGATGACTTGAGCCATACGGAAAACAGCTTGTCAAGATGTTTGTCAGCATTATCAGCTTTTAATCCTCCTCCACTTGTAAATAAACTCTTGACTGGAAAACAATACATGAAAGTTTAACACACCCAAAGAAATATGCTGTTCCAAGTCTGAGTTTATTAGCCATACTCTAACATGGTTTTGTTACAATATCTCAAATGCACACATGCAAGATTAGTATATCACTTGAATTTTCCTCCACTTCCTTATGAAACCCGTATCAAAGCATGCTTTCAACTGGAGCTCAGTTCAACATTCAGCCCTGTCTTACAGAGAAGAATCCATGTCACAAATGACACTGTTAGTCCTGCAATTAGACTGGAACTAATGATTTCACAGAGTCCAGGATGCACATCACTAGCCAATTTTTTTTCATCAGATAGATGACCAATAGGTGAAGATACTGATAACAAAGGCAACGTAGAACCTTGAACTGCCATTTTCTCTGCTCAGTCTCTCTGCAGATGGCTCTATGATCTTCCAGAGTAGACATAACTTATACTTGGCAGGTATTAGATTTTTTTTTTCTTTAGTCTTTATGTTATAACCAGAAACTGAATATCTGAAGGGGAATTCTACCTTTATTAAAGGATTGACAGATCTTCTAACTTCAGAAGAATCAGGATTTCTCTGTCACAGCAAATTCGCAGGAAAGTATTGAAAACTAGGAAATGTGAAAAACAAACAGCACAAACAGATCTTGCAATATATGATATGACATCTGGAAATTTGGGTACTGTAGGTATTAGTTTCCAAGTTTCCAAGTCTGCAAGGTTTTTATGTAGTGCTTTAGAACAATTTACATACAGAAGTGAGCCAAACCATCACCCACAGAGATCACCACCCAAAGGGAAGCTCTGGAGGCAGTGAGGCATTACTAAAATTTATTCTTTCTTCGGAATTAAACTGTTTGCTTCTAGCCTGAAAATGGTACTAACTTTTGTCAGGATCGATAACTTGAGACTCTCACAATTTCTTAAGTTTTTTTCCTTTATGGGATGGACAGCAGTTTATTCTTATTTTTGAAAGATGTCATTCTTCCCTTTAAAGACATTGCTGAGGTGGTAGAAAGTGATAAAATACTTCAACAGTCATTACGACCTAGCCGGACCTAAGATTTTTCCCTTTCGCATCAGTATTTAATCACAAAGGATGATTCTTGGTTTTGCTTTCTGTTAGTAAAGGCAAAGCAAGCTCTAACACCTCAGTGGAAAATACAGCAGTTTCAACAGAAAGTTTTGAAGCTGTTCTTTCAGAATAACTTCTCTCGGAGAGGAGACAAGTTCTGGTATTACTTGAAGCATGAGCTGAAATAAATGTGCCTTAATCAATTAAATATAGGCTGAGAAAGATGTGTTTGAAGTTTCTTGTGGACATGCTACAATAGATAATAGGTTCTTAGATTTGATATTTAGTCACCTGTGCTGTTAAAGGTGTAATTGTTATGAAATGCTGGTGAATTATATTTATGGTTTTAACTTAGATGAAAACGTTGGGTTTTTTTGATCCCTTTCTCGCAGCCTGGCCTAGAGAATAACAAGGTGAATGAACACACACATGTGTTTACCACAAAACCCTTGGTAAATGTATTTGAATGTTGTTAAATGGGAGCAAATATATGTTGCTGAAAGGACAAAAAGAAATGTCGTAATAGGAAATGTATAAACAAAACTTAGCTTTTAAGTGCTAAACACAGAAACCAGATCACGGCAGGAAATGCAGCAGTCTTACTAAGTGAGTAGCTTTACACATTAGTCAATATACTTGATAGAAAATATCAGTTGCTCCTCCTTGCAGTCTTATATTTCTGCTGTACTAAAGAATTTTGGAGCTGACCTATACATTAAAAAAAAAAAAACAAACCAAAACCTATAAATATCCCTAAGAGATTTTATGATTATTTTCATGAATACAAAAAAGTAGACTCTAACACCTTTTTCCCGCAATTAGCTAAACAGGTTGATTCATTTATAGAAGCAAGTAGATAAAATAAATAGATCCCTTAAAAGTGTGCAAAATAAGATCATGACTCTGTTTCCTACACAGTATGCAAATGCTACAGAGCTATCGTTTTTATTGTGATCGCTATGCAGCAGAAAGACGTTTTATAGAAAGTATGTGATCCTGTAAAAGCGTTTTTTTTTTTTTTTTAAATCTTGCCTTATTTTTCTCTAAGTAATGCAAGTTTAGGCTAAGAAGATACAACCTTTTTAAAAAAGGTTTAAAAATTAAAGTAAATTTGAAAACCATTGTGTGAAATTTCAACCAATAAACCAGCAGGAAATACGTCTGTAATTTTCATTTTGTTGAATGTTTGTATCAAACACTTCAGTGATTCAGGTGTCTTTCTGCATAATGTGCCTTTTAAAAACTTATATGACTTTGGGGTACAAGCCTAATGGAATATTGAAACAGGTTTTACTTTGCATAAGATGTCTAGCTAAAGGAATTGCTATTTGGATTCTTGCTTTTGCTTTTGACTATATTTTGGGAGCTGCTTGAAGATTATAAATATTTAACTATGGGACAATTATTTTATTCTTGTTTCTCATCAAGTTTTACAGATGAGAGCACATTACCAGCCCAGTGCTGGAGATACGTGTATTGATCTTGCACGGGAGGGTATTTATGTGGAGAGGCAGCTCAGGGTTAAATTCAGGGAGTTGGATTGGGGAGAATGGAAGGTGATCCTTTAAAAAGAAGTTAGATGAAAACTCAGGGGAAAAATAGAAAGGATAGAAAGTTTTTCATTTTTTTTTTCCTTGCGAAAGGATGATACACACCATTTCTGCGCAGTAATTGTTACACATGGTGTAGCAGAGGACAGGAAGACAAGATGATATGGTTTTGTCACTGGGTTGCCTACCTGTGCCTAATGGGCAAATCCGTTTGATGAATTGCTGCATGTCATTCCTAGGACTGCCATTTATCTGTGTGGAACAGGCAATGAACAGCATTGAAGGTGATGTTTGTTGTCCCCAGGTCAAATCCTGAGTTTGAAGAAAAATGTCAAAACATGCTAGGAAAATAAGGGAAAATGCACACACCTAGAGAGAGGACTGGTGTAAACTGCTTTCAAAATTAAGGGAAAAGAAAGGGAAAAGTAACACAGAAAAGAGAGAGTAAAAGCCACAGATTTCATTTAAAGTTCTGTCATACGGCAGGACTTTGAGAAAAATCTAGGAGTACTTAAAGAATGTGAAATGAAATAAAACACTTCAACTGCTGATGTAGGGGATTGCGCAGGCTGCACACTGCCTGTGGCTGGCTGAGGGCAGTATATGCTATAACATAACTGCAGGTAACACCTGCAGGATAGCAGACAAATGCAAGATGTGTCATTATTCGTGGGAAGCTGGAGGAGTTCAGCTCCGTATTCTTCACCCTCAATCTTCCACATTGTCTGATTTGGTTTCAGGATATCAGGAGAGATTTCCTGGTTTTGTTCTGTTAGTATTTGTGAGCTACCTGTGCACAGTTCTGGCTCCTAGCATTATAGATGACTTTAGATGATTTTCAACAGCAGTTGTTTAGCTAGAGTGTCTCGAGACTGTTCTGATGGATTCAGCAAAGTTTTCTAACGTGTTTAATTGGTTCAGCACCTTTAAAAATGCCTAATCCATTTTATAACAGTGAAGCTGTGAGGTTTTGCAGTCCTTCCAAGCTGAAAAGCAGTTTCAAAACAAATGTGGATCTCAAAAGGGAAAGTTTTACATAAGTAGAGTTCAAGATTATACAATGCACTCCTCAGTTCACAATACTGCAATACTTCCAGAGTCACCTTTTTTGTTCATAGTTCCTCCATAAATTGCTTTTTATAGCCACAAAGTATTTGAAACACTCTGTTCTTTAAACTGCTCTAATTTTCTGTAATTACTAAGACTTCATATAACAGATAAGCAACTTCAGACTCATCTAGATTTGGGTATTTCATGCTAAAAGTGCAGAGCCTCAGCATTCGGCTGGTTAATGAACAGGCAAGTCAAGCCAAGATCTGTGCTAAGGTGAGAAGTTGATTGGATGATTTGTCTATTTTATAAAAGTCTTTAAAGAAAATAAACAACATTTCACATGAAGCAATACAAAATAGTAGACTTCATTGTGCTAATAGAACGTGAGGTGCAAATACAACACAAATCAATGGCATTTTTAGGTACCTGAGGATTTGCACATTCAACACATAGTGCAGGAAATACTAGGCAGAAAAAAATGCAGAAAATTCTGAGAAATTTCACTTTTGTATATGTATATGATCTATATGTATACGTATATGATAGCTCAGATTTTTAAAATGCAGTTTTCAAATACACAAAGGCAACTGAACATAAAGTATGATCAATTCTTTTGTGAAACCTAAGTGACCTTTAAGTTAAAGAATCATCTATTGTGAATACATTACATGCAAGATTTTTGTGAACTAGTAATTTTCATCAACAAACTGTTTGAAACCAAAAGTGTATGAGGAAAATGAACTCTCGGTGTATGAAATGTGAAATTGATTGTTAAATGTGAGGTCAAATTTTACAAAACTCTCTCGTGTAATTCTATGTAGAAAGTATAGAGCTGAAATGCCAATTAACCCCCACTTACGTGACAGGAAAAAAAATTAAATAAAAACCAATTTTATGAAACTTCCAAGAAAAGATTAGAAACTGTAGCAAAGCCATTATTTGTTGGACGTATATGTATATGGTTTCTTGAAATCTGAGCCTGCAACATGAAAGTTGGACATTGAAGTATTACATTTGGTTTCATTAATTTTGTTTACTGTTTTCTGTCTTAAATAAATCTTCCTATACTATCAAAGAAAAGATTGTATATTTACCCCACCAGGATATGAAATACTGCTTTGGATGATCAATTTCTGGTTTACAAATAATTCATCCTTCCTGTAAGACATCTAAATAAAAGTACAGGATTAAATGACTCAATTCATCCTTTACAGAGGTGAACTGATAAATCACTATGTGATGCCACAATAACGTATTATGTATAAATAAACTTAAACCTCAGATTTTTAAATTTTCTTTCTGTTTTTAACATGCCAATAATAGTGCACCTTCTGTTCTTGGAAAATAGTTTTTTCAGGAAGTACACTGAAGGTGAGTTCATTTAACTGGAGCTAAACCATCAAAGGAATTGTATTATCTTTTCTCCCGTGCTTTGCTATATGGTGCTAAATATGTTTATTTTTAAGGCTTTTTCAGTTACCATTTTTTCCATCCTACACTGTGACTAACTTAATATTAAAATTTAAACTGGTTTACATTTGTTTTTGTCCATGCATTACAGCAACAGTCTTGTTTGTCTTGCAGCGTCTAAGCATAGATCAGAATGAATGTGCCATAGCTATGATTTGTTTAGGCTAAATATTCTGAATTTGAAAGTTCATCTTGCCTAAAAGAAATGAGCTAGACAGATATTCTCCAGGTGATCTGCCTAATTGACCCGCATGGCCGTTCAGCGGTGTAGATATTTTCTCCCTCGCCCTTTTGAGATTTCTTCGGGCAAGTGGAGTCCAGGGGGTTTTCCACTGGTGTAAAGAGTTGAAATTAGAACATTAATTGTATTTGGAGATATAATTGAGCTTGACAATATGTTCTGTTCCAAGCAATGAGGGCAGAAAAAAACCCCACTAAGCAGAAATAGAGAGAAACCTGAGAGTTCAAAGAGAGAGAATTTGAATTGAAGTGTCCTTACTGGTTCAGTAACGTAAATGCTAGAAAAAGGTGTTTTGACACAGAATATTCCAAGATTTTGATGCATAGGTAAATGATGCATATCTTCAAAAAACATGGCTCTGTGCTTACACATTGTGAATGGAAATGAGAGTAGAGTTCAGTGATGATGCTTTTCAACGACAAAATTTGTTTTGAAACACATTTTAAAATCTTACAGTAATTTCTTTTGCGGAAACTTGGTTAGGGAGAATTTAGAACTCTGTTGGATGCAAATTAGACATATTGGAACTATGTAGAAGTTGATTTTCAGATATACCCCATCACCCAGAAAAATTACAATGAGTGCTTGTGATTAAAGGAAATGTGAGGAGCTTTTGCTCATTTAGAGTATTAGGATGGGTTGTGGTTGCTAATGAAGTGCAAAACAAAATTCTAGTAATTATGTAAATAAGGGCACAAGCAAATCTAGAGATATTCTTTGACTTCCAGGGAAAAGATAAACGATTTTGAAACTATCAGTGGATAGTTCCATAAAATAATGTTTTAGGTCAGTTTTGTGCTGCAGGTGTATCTTGGCTGGATATGGTTTCAAAAATACAAAAGATCCAACAACTGACTGAGCTTGCTGGACATGGCAAGGGAGCTTATAAGTATGACAGTAGTCTGCTGCATCATTAATATTGTCTGACATCTTCATCATTGACGTTAAATAGTTAGAAATTTAGCTTGAATGAAAGAGAAGAATTGATGACTTCAGTAGGACGGAGTCCGTACATTTGTTTCAATATTCTTAATGGAGAACTCTGAGTTTGCTTGGTAATACATGAGGTTTTTCACAAAGTAAGAAATGCTCAATGTTTGTTTTCGGATTTTTTTTTCTTGAAACTAGCAGACAAGTATTTCCAGAAATACAAAACCTTAAGAAATAGTTAAAAATGTGTACATATTTTCATTAATATTATTAGCATGGTCCTTCAATCTTTACCACCATTTGCATTTCAATAGATTGCAAATACCTTTAACAAAAGGAAAGATTCTGAAAGGCTAGAGAGAAAGTGTTATACTATAGATATATACAGATTAAACAATAACAGGCATCAATATTAGGTTGTGAACAAAGGCTGCAGAAAGAACTAGAGGGTTATCTCAAACCATCCTAAGTGAGTAAATCTAAAATTAAATCTAAACAGGATTGATTTCTTTTGTTATTTTAAATCCATAATACCATTTTGGCACTGCTTTTATATACGTTTTTAAACTATTAATATAAAATGCAAAGAATAAAAAAATTCAATTTTAACGAAATATGTTTACTTTTATTTTAAATTATTGTAGGGTGAGAACGATCAAATAAAATATTTGCACTGATTATATAATGAATGTTTTATACTGTTCATGTTCTTTAAACCATAGCAGTAATACAACTGCTGAAGAGTTTTAGCCAGTTTTCCAAACCCTCAATTTTTAAGTTGACAATCTTGCTGGCATGTTGGAACTTCAGATTGGACCATTTAACTCTCCACAAATAGTATAGAAATACTTGTTTTGTGTTCTAATATATATAGAAAAGATTCATAGTAATTTTGAAGTGCTCTTTTGAAAGTTGTTTGTTGCCTCCTGTTTGTTCTGACGTATCTAACTGGCAACCAAAATTCCATGCTTATTGATTTTGTCTGCATCTTCACCAATTCCCCTTGCAGTGTACATACCAAGAAGTTTGTGTTGCCTAGTTTTATCTATATGGATGCATACAAAGACCAATACAATTCTTTCTGTGAATATGGTGGTTGAATTTATTCTCTTGATATTTCTAATCTAAAACATGATAGTGAAAAGTTAGTATGTCTTTTAACCCAGTTCTGTAACCATTGAATAACGAAGAGAGAAAATTATTGTTATATCTCTCCAAAGCTCTGGATCCAACTTTTGAATATCAGAAAGGGGTAGTAGGGTTGGAGGTAAACTTTGGATCTCCTCTTTCTAAATCCATCTAAATGCTGTTTTCAGCCAACTGGAGTAATTTCAAAGTTGTTAACAAGTTCATATGTTTTCTCATGGTGACTTCTTAGAGCATAGGAAATTTATATCTTTAACCATCTCTTGATTTAATGAAAAGCTTATAGAAGGCTACAAAACTTCTTTTATATAGAAATGCACTTGATCCTGAAAGAAAACAAGAAAACTGTATTTCAAATATTTGAAAGGTGATCTTGTAAAAAAGTAAATCTCTTGTCAAATCTCTGCCTTCTAATGAAAGTTACTCCATCCTCTTTCACCGCCCATACTAACTCTTCATTAGCCCTCTTAAAATAGCTGCGTACATGTACTGGACTTAACCTTTCAAAGTCCTTCAGAAATATGACGGCACATTGTTTTACTTTAACATATCACCACATCTTAGAGTAATTTCATTAATGGGCATGGGTCCTTACTTAGAGTCTTGTATCTGCACTGGTTTAATTCTAACCAAGCACTTGATGCCTGATGCAGATATTCTGTGTATTTACTGATTCATTTCAATATTTACCTTGTAATTCCCTTCAGTTCCTAATTTATTTTCTATAAATGCTTCTTTTCCTAGTGATGGTGCAAACACGCCAGACTATGGCAATAGTGATAAATGGTGTTGATGCCTCAGGGTGATACCTAAGTAAATTAGCTGGTAATGCTAAAGTGTTCAGTTTCAATTTTTAATACTGTTTTGTAGCATTGGCTTTTCAGTCACCACTGAATCGGCTTTGCTTACTTTGTGACTTAATTATTCTTCACAGGATGAAAATTTAGAAATATATAAGGAAGACAAATGTAGTTTTGTAGCTGAAGCTAAGTAAAAGTATAATAACTAAAGAGTAATACAGGGAGCCTTGAGCTACTGAAAACGGTTTAAAAGCTTTTAGTATGTGTACTTCTTAGGAGCAACTTTTTTGCCTGCAGGATTCAAGTACTTCTATATTTTAAGATTCACGGCTCCTTAAGCCATAAGATTCTTCTTATGCTGTATCTTCTATTTTAGAACAGTCAATATCAGTTGTGCAGGGGAGAATGGAAGAAGAAGAGAGACACGAAAAGATTCTTATCATCTGGAGAACTGCTGAAACAGAAGCACTGTCTTTATGTTGATAACAGTTTCCAGACCTTCCACATGTGATTTTTTTTTTTTTAAATACATGCTCTCCAAGTTTACAGGATCTTGACTCTTCCTGGGGCTAAGACCAGCACAAATCTGTGTGTACGTACTGTCTCATAGACAAGGAGAAAATATTCTCATGGCTAACGTGTTTCTTAAGTTGTTTATATTTTTGTTCTTCCATTAATTTTAAAGACAGTTTTAAGAAACTGCTGGATTCTTGAGCTTACTTGGTTTCAAGGCAGAGTACAGAGGAAGCTTTCAAAGATACATTAAAAAAAAAAACAAAAAAACCCCCATGTGCATGGAGTACCACATAGTTACATCTAATGTCCAGTAGCTTGCTTTCCACATTTTCTGTCTCAGTTGCTGCCTGCATTTGTTCATCCGTTTGCACCTCCTGTGTGTCTCAGATGGCCTTTATCTTCCAGCCTACCAATGATGGTTATCTCCTCAATCCTCCTAAAACTCTACTTTCCTGCAGTAAATAAAATGTGTTTTACCTGTACATATCCTCATCTGACCACCAAGAACCACATACAGTTCAAACGCACATGTCTATAGTCTCATACCTGACACTGTCATCTTATTAAATGCTGAAATAACTCTTTTGAAACAGAACAGGTTAGAAATTTTCACATTTCAGTTTAATTTCGCATATTAACTTAAGGGCTATATAGCTTATTTGTTGAAAATTGTCAATTTTTTAAATTTTTTTCTTTTAGAATTTTCCTCAGAAGTGCTGGAAAATACATTTGGATAAATTCATGTAACAAATATGAATGCAATTCAGGTCTAGTTACTCTGACAGATATGGATTTTTTCCTATCTAAATGTCTTGGAGAAATATTTGTAGCCAAGATATTTTAAAAATCAACTTTTCATCATGATTACCTAATGAAACAAGAAATATCCACTGGGTAGGGAAATCTTTTAATTCAAACCGTTTGTATGCAAGTTGAACATTTGCATTTTGAATTCATGGTTTAAACTGAAGCAATTAAATGCTTTAATTTCATTGAGTGTTTCAGGGGGGGTTAATCTTAATTTTTTATTGTCAAGTAATATTTACTCTAAATCAGTATTCTATAATAGTTAACATACTGGCTCTTTATTGGAGAGAAACTAAATCTTTGTCAACTGTATTTGTTCTTTTATTAAAACAAATCCTATCCCTTGTGAGAGATTTCATTTCAGGTAAGTAGGGCAGACAAAAGTCATTAGCTGACAAAAAAAAAAAAAAGAAAAAAGAAAAAAACCCAAACAAAAAAACCAAACAAACCCCACAGAGAAACACGACAGTGCTAATTACAGGTGCAGGTTAAATAAATCCTCAATTATTTTTCTGTCAAATAAAAATTACAATGTTATGAAGGAGTCACAACTCATTAGCCAACAGCTGCTTAACTCAAACAGCTCATTGGATGTATCTCTGGCCTCGAAAGTATCTTGGGCTTAATTGTCTTAGAACACTCAGACAGCAACCAAGCCCTGTGAGCAGGCAGCTGTGGGGTATGCTTTCCAGAAAAGATTGCAGACGGTTGTTTTTTTTTAAATCTCCCCTGTAGCGTGAATTTTTCTACAGAAAACCATGAAATATTATTAAGTCTTTTTGTAATTTTATGATTTAAAGATATCTTATAAAAAAGGCATAATTTAAAGAAGATTTCACTATGGCTTATCTTGAATGAGAAGAAATGTATGAGTTATGTATGTGGAAAGAAATCAGTGTGACAACAGATCTTTTAAGGATTGGCAGCGGTAAATTCTTAAATCTTTTTTGTCAATATTTTGCAGTGGTGTTTAGGAAAGATAAATATGAGACAGATACCATGAAAATAAACATGTATAAGTAGAATAATAATCATGCCAAGGTAATGCAGAGAGTAAAATGAGCTACCAAAAGTCTGACCATCAGGCCAATAAAAGCAAGGGGCAAATTATTTCTATAGATGCTTTTCCATGGCACTTCACTTACCAGGGTAAGATCAACTGGTTTTTGCAGTCTCTTGAATAGGGATTATCTCCATGACAAGTCTTTAATACTCAGAGATTCAACATCTTAGTGTTGTTAAGAATATATACAGTGAAGCACTTCTGTTAGTGAAAAACGGTGACTGCTCTCATACAAGAGTTTTGAGCCCTGCTTAGGAATTCTGCTAAAACTGTATTAGCTTTGAATACTCTTTTTTATGAGTAGAAGCAGCAAGAAGGTATTAGACGTTTCTCTGGATTTCACGTTGTGTTTTGCCTTCCCTGTGTCTTATGTGGTAATGTGTGATAATTCCTTGGCAGGCATATATCATCATATCTCTGACTTAGCAGAAAATAAGAGAGTTCATATTGTTTCTGGTTAATTTTCTTCTATGTCTCATTAAGGTCTCTTGACTTTAGTTAATTTTAGAGATCTTCTGGGTAAGGCCAGGAGACACTTAACTAATTGCGGCTGTTCAGTGACATTTTAAGTGTTGTAGGATATCCTACCAAATCTCCAGCTGCCTGGCAAATAAAAAAAAAATTAAAAAAATAAAAAAAAGAAAAAGTAGTTTCCTGTGTCATAGCCACATAGCCACATTACCCAGGTAAACCCATCTGAACAAACTCAGTAAACCGCACCACTTCAAATGGCCTTAGGGGACTATACGTAGGCAGTCCTACTTTATCTCCCTAGCTTCTAGTATTGGACTGTAAGAAAGCATTTCTGTCAAAATGGCATCTTCAAGTGGGGTCTCCTGTGTTTGTTTCTCTTGCAGATGGAGTTTTAATAAAATATAAATGCCAGGAAGGAATCCATTCTCTTACAAAAAGACTTGAGAGGAAAAATGTGTGTTTGTGTGTGTGTGTGTTTTGGTGTGAGTACTAAAACAAAGCACTGGTGATTTTTGCAGTTATATCTCTGTGCATTCTGGTTTTCTACTCTGAAAGACTGAAAAAATCATGTTATTGCATCCAGTGTTTCTAGGCCACAGTTACATGGACTCTCTTTAGCTGTGGCTTACTAAAGCAATACAGTGACTCCAAATCTTAGAAAAGTTAGGCAAGTTCAAACATAACTAATGTTTGGTCACTGCCATACTGAACTAGACTGAGTTAAATCAATATTAGAGACAAAATATTTTTACAGAAGATTACAAATTTTTGTTCTCTTCTGCTGCAGCACTACAAAAGAGGATTCTACACCTTTTAAAAAATATTTGTTTTGTTTTGTTTTGTTTTTTAAGGTAGAATCACTGTGTAGGGCAAAACCAAGCAAACAATAGTCAGTGATACAGAATTTTTATTTAAAAAAGCCCCAGAGACAACATGTTGTTTCTGTTGGGTTTCTTGCCAGGTTTAATTTCAATGTCTTAAAATGCTCTTGTGCTAGGTTCAGAAAGCTGTCAGGTAGGAAAAAAAATAAACTCAAGGTTGCCTAAAAGAATGAAAAGTAAATTTCAAAATGCTTTATGTTGAATTTTTATTATTTTGACAGTTTTTCAACATTCTAAAAATAATAGTAAGGAGAGTGAAAGACTAAATAGATATTGAGAATAATATATAACAATTATCTGAAGTTTGTTATTTGGGTAATTTGCTTTGTTCTGCATTTCTTTTCCCACAGAAACAATGCTCAAGACAAATTTATATTGATAATATAAAATTCTTTAAATATACAAATATACAAATTCTTTAAAAGGTACTATATTAGAAATTAACGTAATGTATTGTGTATACTTTAGTAAACTGAGAGTACCAAATTATGGCTGATCTTGTTGATCTCTTTCAAATTACATGTTTTCATTAGATCATTTGGAATAGCTGAAATTCATATCAAAATCATTGTGTTTTTTCTGTGTTGTATTGAATTCCCTGTGTTTGATCTTTCTCTGTCCTTACTATAGATTCTGTGAACACTTCTTGCATACAGATTTATCAAGACTTGTTTTTCTGATTTTGAGGCCATTATTCTCTTCCAATATGTATCTGAAGTTTCATTGTAATTTCCAAGTCTAGAAGAGCTTTTGGCAAAAAGTGTCAGATATCAAATTAGTTTCTTCCACAAAAGGTATAGAAGTTACATGTGTATTTCTGCTTCCACTACAAAGAGATGCTGAGGTTGTGCCTTTCCAAATGATTGATCCAAGCTGCTACCAAAACTATACTTTTATAAATAATATCTCATAATTTTATTTATTATGCCATTGACATCACTAGGAAATTTTATTGGAGAATGAAGTTCTTAATATCAATATCTGAGTAAATTTGTTATTAGAATTAAAGAGTTCAAGTGGGTTATATAATTTTTGGGCAACCTGTGAGACTGTATATCAAAGATGTCAAAGACAGCAAGAATGCCTCTGAATAATTCAAACTAAAGTGTATTCATGGAAAGGCAGAATGATTAAGACTGGAAGGGACTGGAGGACATGTAGCTCAATCTCTTCTCAAAGCAGGTCCAGTTAGAGGAGATCACTTGCAGACTCATACTGTTGAATTCTGAGTATCTTCAAGGATGGAGATAGAAGAACTTCTCTTCACAAATAATTCAAAAGCTAACAACTCTCATAATGAAGAAGTTTTTCCTAGTATATGACTGCTTTCAGTATCTTTCTCTGCAAGTGCTGTAATGGAAAAGAATGGCCTATAAAGTAGAAAATATGTCAGGTAAGAGGGAGGAGAAGTATAGTTCTTTTACACTTTTGAATTTTTTGGACTGCGACACCAAAAGGGAATGAAAAAATGAAAATGTATTTTACCTGTGAGCTAATTCAACTAATTTCCAGAACTAGGAAAATCCAGACACCAGCAGTCTTCACTATCAGGGAAAAAGAATTATGATTTTGTGATGTGGAAAAGTAAGTTTATTCATATGAACTATATTATCAAAACATGTGTCCCACCCTGAGTGATCAAGACAGTAATATATCATATTAAAGCAACTGCAATTTTTAAACAAATTTAGTTAGGCAGTTTTCATAAGTCTTACAAACAGAGAGGACTACCATAGAGGCCTGCTCCTAGTGTTCAATACAAGCGATAATTTGAGGGCCAGATTCTGCTAATTTGATGCATCACTTTTTGTACAAGGCTTCATACCACCCTAGTTGAATAATACTCATCTGTGCTTTTAATCCACGGTGACAATACATACAATTTAACTTGTACTATTTTGTGGTTAGGTTAATTTAAACTTTGTGGCTTTCACAAAATAAGAAAAAAGAATCAAACTTAGAACATTTTTTACAACTCATTTCTTATGGAGAATTATGATCTAATTACACTTTTTATGCAGCTATTTTGATCAGGGCACCATGGCTGCTTTAGCAGGGACTACAACTGAATTTGTAGAGTCTATAGGCACAGGATATATTCACTTTAAAAATGAGTCAAACCATTTCATATTAATATTAATAAAGAATATTCAGAAGTTCTTTTTCTTGACTTTAAGTTTACCTATGAAAAATCATACTTTTCAACATTAGAAGAATAAGTAGGGTCAGAGGGCAGTCTCAGAATTTTCTGTGATAAGAAGTAATAAAAATAGGTCAATGAAAACTACAAAAGGGAATCATCACTTAAATATTCTTCATGTATCCCACATAATACACAGTGAAAAAGCCACTTCCTTTTTATGTGCAATTACCAAGTTTGCTTGGATCTATTTGCTTTTTGCTGATAAATAGTGTTGATTCTTTGAAAGAGGTGTATTGTCAATATCAGATGGCAGGAATTTTCTTCAGAAAGATGGATTTGTTAACACATGAATATTTTAGAAATAAACTGATGTGAATGCAATAATTTCCTTTTATTTTTCTAACTCAAAATATGAAAGCCATTAGAGTTTCAATTCTTATTAGTTAACTAATATCTTTTTTTTTCTTTAAAATTCAAACTGTTTAGCAGAAGCTAAATATTTTAGATTAAGGTAATTACCTGAAGTTCAGTTATATCCCCAGTCTGAGGAGAATCTCTCTGTTCTTCATGTCATTTTTTCCCCCTGTGGTTTTGGCACATATAATGTCTGATGGATTGATTCCTTCTGTTTGAGTGGAAGGATATAAAAGACCTAAAATGGCATGGATAGAGAATAATTCTGTACTAAGCCAAACACTTGACTGTTGTGGGATATAGTTACTAAATCAGCACATCATTCCACGGGTAAACAAGCTCTCCCTTTGGACAATTGCTTTGTAACTTTATTGGGTGCTGCTGAGTGAAAACTGCCTGTGATTAAACTAGAAGATGAGAGGAAATTTAGAACACCAACAAATGTTACAGCTTGGCTGTAAAAAAGAACCAGGGAGACTAACAGGAATAGAGATTGCAGCCAAGCGAGAAAGATTTGAGACCAGAAAGCTGTATACAGAAGGTAAAATAGACGGCATTACTGTACACTAAACTGAAGAACCAAAAGGGAATATCAAAGAAGGGATATTTTAAAACTTGTCTTTTTAATGTTATCCTCAAACTACATATTCATATCCAAGTTCTGTGGGATGTATTTTAAAAATATAATCAAAGAGAAAGATTTATGGGACAAAACAGTTTTAAGAGTTGCTCAAAATGTAAGGGATGACATCGTAATTTCAATATGTAACTTTTGTGTAGTTTCAGAAAGACAGATTATGTTCTACTTTACATAGTTAAGCATATATTTGCTTAAGATTAGTATCAATTTTATCACAGTCTGGTTTTGCTCTGCAATTTTTTTTCTTTCACAAAGTACAAAGCAAGAATTAAACCTATTTAAAAATTTTACAGCTGAAGACAAATGTGAAAACATATGCTTAAAATTGTTTTGCTTAATTGTTCTTTCTCCCACTTTTACTCTCTGGGATCCTGATAGAGAACAGAGGCTTTGTCCTGCTCAAAGTTAAGATCAATTATTTTTTTTTAATGGCTTATTTATATATTGCTCTCACAGAGAGTAGGATTTTCCATTACTTTTGTCCACTGATTTTTTTTTTTTTAAGTTTAACTGTATGAAAATTAGAACTTGTCTGAATACTTTTAATACGATTGGTATGAAGATTTTTATTTAATTGAATATCATAATGAAAGTTAAAATTTTATTTAAATACCACAATTATTAAAAGTGAAACAGACCACATAATACAATCAGAAGCAATTAGCATCTGATACTAAGAATATTATTTTTTTACCAAATTGCTTGGCTTAATAGCAGTCAGCTGAGAATCTTTTCCTCATGATGTATGATACAGACATAAGTTAGGGTTGATTTAAACAATCATTTCCAGTTACCTTACTATCATAATAAAGAACAACTGAAAGTATTGGGCTGGCAATTAACAAGCTAAAAGTGAATGTTGATGGCAAAAGCAAATGGAAAGATTAAGCAGCAGTTTGAAATACTACTGATGAGCTGACATTCTAGTGCAGCTTTTGTCTCAGATCTTCAGAGCTCACCTGTAGGACAGTTGAATGATGGGCACTGACAGACCTTTATTGGTGGAAACTTGATATCAAAACTTAAGTTGTATGACAGCATTTTACCACCTGCTCAAGAACTTTGTATCTGATTTACTAAACTGAATATGTGACCTATTAAAATGCTTTCCCAGATTGTTTTCATTAAGTAAGACTGTCCTTTGCATTTCTGAACAACTGATTTGGGGTTTTTTTTCTCCTTTAAAAAAAATTGAAAATATCTTCCATACTCAGTGTGTGAAAGGTCATTCTTTCTGAATATTTCTCAGGACTATTTATCTTAGGTTTCTCCATGATCTCCAGCTTCTCCATATGCCTTTTAACAGTTTTTCTGGTAACTAACAATATCAGAAATATCCTTTCTTCCACAACGGATTTGTGCACGAGAAGAATTTCCTGCTTTTCCCTTCGCTTTTATTTTCAGTCTCCCAGCTTACTCCTGACTATCATTTACTTTAAGTATCTCTTCATCATATCATATATTTTCACTATGTTAGTTCAGTCTGGAGAGGTACAGCAGTATGTTTCGTCTGCATATTAAACTAGCAACCTCGGTCTGCAAAAATGTCTTTTTATTTTTCTGTTCCCTTTGTCTACCATCCTCAAGTGATGCTGAAACAAATATCTAAACAACACAACAAAATGTTGACAGGTTCTGATTGACTTTAATTTCTTGTGGCTCATTTCAGATGAAGTCCTTTTATAACTTTAGAATATTATGAGCATAAAACACCAGTTTTTCTCTTTTCAATGTACATAAAGCTAAATTGTTTTAAAATCTCATGTGTATGCACAGTTATGAAATGCTTGAGATTACTCTTCATTTAAATTGTCTTGATTTTTTAATTAGATAGTAAGACCCTCTATGCATATACACCAAATTCTGTAACATTATTGAGGAATGATATGTTGACTAAAAACCTTTTGGATTATTCATGTGGAAATTGCAGCCTACATAATGACTCTATGGTAATTCATATGTTTATCTATCTCGTAGGAAATGAGAGAAATTTACTTCAATTACTGACTTTGATTTCACTTAGTATCTATAGTAAAAAATCGTACTTTCTGTAACTTTAAGCTGCCAGAACATTTTTTTCCTCATCAGTACTTTCTCTCCGATATTTTTCTTTTAAACTTCTGTTTCCCTAATCTACTGTTTTCAGTGTGGCAGAAAGTTTCCTTTCAAACATCTCTTTGTGGCTGTGGGTAAAACTGTGACATCTTGTTTTCTTGTACAGTGTAGTAATCAGTACATGAGGCATTTGAAGTAGTGTGTAGGAAGTTCATTTAAGTAAAATACTTAATTAATTAAAAAAAAAAGAGTGGAAGGTTATAAAAAGATTGTGTTACTTTTTTTGTAAAACATTTTTCTTTTTTAAAGGCTTCTATGTATAATTCAAATTTCTTTGTGATTATTAAGTTAAAAACTATTCTTTAAATGCTCTTTTGAGTTATGCTGTATGAGTTTTTATTCAGACATTTTATTTGCTTTATGGAGTTTGACAGTATTTGATATCTAGCAAGAAGCATTTGGTACTTTACAAGCTAAACAGAATGAAATCTTTATGATTTTTCATGGTAACTGAATACAAACAATCCCAAACCACCGAATTTCATTGTCCTGAGGTGCTGGTGGTATTAATGTCTATAAATACACATTCAGCATCTTCAGCAAACACAGATTGTGAAGGAATAGCTGTTTGGCTTCGGTTTTAGCATCCAGAAGATGGTGAAGCTGTCTCTACATGTTTCTTGTGTGAATTGAATGCTAGATTTTGGTTTATGGGAGAACATGTTTTAGATCATCCTCTTTCTGAAAGTCAGCAAATACTGTACCTTTTCGGTCTGTAGCTTTAAAGGGAAAAGTTAATGTTCAGTAACAATCCCTGTGAGGCTGATACTGTCCATTATAGTTGTGGGCACTCGGATACTTTGCAGAATTACTGTTGTCACCCTGGTTGGCTGAGGCAGGGCCAATTACAGGACAAATTCTTTCTCCAGTCAGCTCTCTCCCCATTTCAGGAGAAAGGGTTAAGGAGAGAGATAAGAGGAAAAGAAAAAGTTGGCAAGGCCTCTGTTAAGTTTAGGAAACTAAAACGGGTTTAATATCAACATGAAGATATTACATACAGGAAGACAAACAAGAGATTAACAAGTATATATAAGATCAGAAATCTGGTGCAGTGAGAGTTAAACTACAGTTAAGTAAACAAGGTGATAAGGAAAAAAAAACCTACTGGTCAGTTAATGGTGGTGACACTTATCCGCAGACAGGGACCAGAGCTGGAACTCTCCAGGAGCATCAACGGCAGCGGTGGGGCTGGACCAGAAAGTGATGGCAGGAACCCTCTTCTGAAGCAGTAGCCGGGAAAACAGTGGCTGCGGTGGCGAGTGGTGAGGATCATGACATGCTGTGCCCCGGGGCTAAAGTGGCAATAGAGATCACAGCAGACAGCAGTGCCAAGCAGCAGTGGTGGTAGCAGGAACATGCAGTGCCAGCAGCAAGTGAGATGCTGAGCCGGGCGGTACCGCTGATCAGCAGATCCCAGAGCGGGCAAGGAGGGAGGTCGCAGCCGGTCAGAGTGGCAGGGCAGAAAAGTTGCCATTTCTGTCAGCACGCCGTTCTTAAAGAAACACCATCCCGCCAAATGCTCCAGAGCCAGTGAGATGTGCTGACGTGCAGAGGAGGAATACCCTGATTGGTTGTTTGATATATCCATCACAAACAAACCAGCCCTGTTTATCTTAAAGCAGGACAACTGTAGTTTTTGAGAAGCTTCTTTAAATAATTATGTTAAAAGTTTTGGGGTTTTTTTTCCACATGAAAGATACCTGGAAAAATATTGATTTTTCTTAGTGTTTCAGCTGATCAGTTCAAAGTTTCTTCTGTTTGAAATGAATTTTCTAAATAAAAGAAGTATCTCCCCTTTCTCTTGTGATTATTTGCTTTTTAGTAACTGATCAAGCTGTAGTGCACGACATGACACTGATGTTGATTTATTTCAAAAGCTCTAATACTTCCAATATGAGAAAAAAAGAAACAGTAAAAAAAAAAATATCTTCAGTGTCTTTTTTTAGGTCTTACATTCATTTCATTAATTTCTGTTACATGACTTGAAGTAAAAAAGATTAAAATCATTCACATTGTCTCCTTTTGGCTAGAAGCTAGATTTGTGGTCTGGTCTAGTATACTACAGTATACTATAATATCTGTAATAGAAGATACATATTTAATTAAATTTTCCTGTAATATATATATGGAGTTTTGTTGTTATTTCCTTTTCTTCACTTTTCTTCACTTCACAAAGTTCTGAAATACAGCCATCTGTCATACTGTAGTAGAAATAATTGAACTGTTAGACAAGCGTGTGGAACAGACCAAAACTGCTAGAGAACCTAAAAAAATTAACATAACCCAAAAGACTGCAATATTAAAGGGTAGTAAAATACACATAATATATATTATACTACTCGTAATTAACATAATTCAGCACATCAAAGAACTTGTTGTACTTTTATTTCCAGCTGTTATTTATTTAAATACATATATATGTATGTTTATATGGATTTAGGATTGCTAGGGTAAGGATTGGATTTGATGATCTTAAAGTTCTTTTCCAACCTAGACAGTTTTATGATTGTATATCTGATATAAAGTTGATAAATATGGCTGCAGATTAGAACATCCTGTGTTATTTGGCATAACAAGCACATCAGGACTGCAGTTTTCATATATCTTCATAATTACTTGTCAAAATTGGGTTCTAGGGTTTACTTTTTTATGTTGGTATTCATCGAATAGGAATATTCAGAAGTCACCATATTAATTAATAATTGCTTTGAACTACTGGAAATGAAGTGTTGAAGAGGATATAAAAAAGACTGATGATCACGTTTGTTTCAGCCCTCAGATATTAAAAATACCTGTTCCTGACTCTTGGGAACTTTTTTGTCACCTTATCTGAGACAAAAGACATACTTGGAGATTGTATTAACTTTGTTCAAATTTCTTAGATACCATGTATGTTTCTCAAACTTAATGCTAGAGATAGATCAGTACACTGTACTTATTGAACATAATCCAGGATCACTCATTTAACTCATCCTTTCCTCCATCATTTCCCCAAGTTATTACCTTCACCACAAAACACAGATTTGTGGCTTTTGAACGGCACGTACAAAATACACCAAGGGAATAGTTCCTATGGTGAAAGCTGCTCTAAAATTTAACACCCATGACCCTGTGACTTGGTAAAACCTTATTGGCTGGATTGTGTCCTTTGCTAGCAGGCAGCAGCCCCTGCTGTCATGTTGCAGTGAGCGGGGAGTACCAAAGCTTCACCCATCATCCGTGATCCTCATTGAGGATCACTCATTTAGCTGTACGGTTTTTAAAAGGTTTAACCTTTTGATTCTGGAAAATCTGCAGATTTTTGTATTGCTATTCACATTTGAGGGAACAAACCATTGCTAGGGCAAGGACAAAAGGCATCCTCTGGATGAAGTAACAGAGAATAGAGGAGAGGCCCCTGTAAGTTTGTTTGTGGTGCGCGTTGGTGAAGGAGATGGTTTGCTGGTAAAAGTGAAGGACATGCCTAACTGCAGGCACTGGATCTTGGCCATGTAATTCTTATATGTAGTAATGTATTCAAAGAGTTAAGCAGTCTCATAATTCTACAAACGCTATTTGAACCACTTACTTTGATTTTATCAAGGTAAACAATCTGGCAGAGTGCATGGGAAAAGAGAATCCGGTCTGAACAACATAAAAAACCGCAATATATTAAAGAGACTTTCTGAGTGGCAGAGTTAAAGTGTATCCGATAGATACAAGGGAATCATGGTGTTATTTAAAATTTTAGTAATGCACACAAACAAGTACTTCTTGCCTGCAATAGTGTCTGTTAATAGATTCAGCTGAACCTACACCATCTTATTACCTGACACAGCGTAACAGGGAATATCAGAGTAGAATCTGAATATTATTCAACACATTCACAAGCTTATTGTTTTCTCCAAAGTTCGTGGCTTAATTCAGTGCAGAACAAGAAGATGTATTTGCCTCAGGAAGAAACATTTCTCCTTCCTGAATAACACAGAGTGTTTGGAAAATAGGCAGACATTAAAGTATTCCCAGTTTTCAAAAAGAAATGTGAGGAGGTTTGTGTGAATTTATAAGTGTTTGAATAGATGTTAATAGCTGAGACTGTTTATAAGGTGTAAGTTAGGAAGAATACTATCATTTTCTGAAACAATTGCTTCTTGGAAGAGTTCAGTAACTTTCTGGGACACACAAAATTAGACAAATACCTGAAGTCTCTAGCCAGAGGGTTGGAAGAGGAAAGTCAGCACCCAGAGAATGGTTAGTGAGGTGAGTCACTTGGGAGTTTTACCTTCTGTGGGTGATGCCATTTGGGACAAAGCTGTAGCTTCTGGTAGTCACGAACTTTTTCAGCTCTTTTTTTTTTTTTTCCAAAAAAACAGAAGTTCAGGTTATGTGTGAAACAGGGACTACTGGACTTACCTGACTACTAGCCACATGTTTCCACATTTCCCTCCTTTATATTGACAGTTCACAATTCTTACTTGCTGTAAATTTATTTATTTATTTATTGATCTATATT
>NW_010428717.1:7370-9825 GCF_000710305.1 Buceros rhinoceros silvestris | reverse complement strand
CCACACCAGTGCTGACACAAGCCAGGATGTCCCCAGGGGCTGCCCGAGCTCAGGGGCTGCTCTCTCCATGCGAGGCAGAAGGCTGTTGCCTATGACATGCGTCACCCTCTGCAGCCATCCCTGACCCGCTCGCACAGCAGCCACTTGTCCACAGCCTTCAGGGACTGGCTGAATAGGCGTTGTGTCAGCACCCAAGCTCTGGCAGATGAGGTTTCCCAAACCAAATGCTGAAGGAAAACAACACTCCCCAAACACCCCAGCGCTGAAGCATCCTCAGGAGAGCCATCTCCCTGCTCTCTGATGTGGTTCACAGCTGCTCCAGCCAAGGACACCCACACCTTCCGGCAGGTGAGCTGAGCCACCAGGCTGGAGATAGCCAAGCCCTGCTGTCTCCACTCCAGGCTCCCCTGTCTCCATGCCAGGCTCCCTGGGAAGCTGCAGGACCAGCTGGTGAGTCACCGAGCACAGCAGAGGATGGGGTGTCCCACAGAGCACCCTGGCTTTGCTCTCCATGGAGCTGTTGGTGAGGGGCAGTCAAAGAGATGGAGGCAGGACAGACTTGTGTTCCAGACACCCCTGAGACCTGCATGCCTGCCTGATTTTTCTTTCTAGTACAAAGGCTGACTGCCCTTTCAGCACCTCCTGTAGCCCCCCAAAACCTCCCCAGGCAAACCCTGTGCATGGGATAGAGGTGCTGGTGATGCTCCTGGGCGGCAAACCAAGATGGGAGCTCTCTTTCAAGCATCAGATCTCATGATGAGCCCCAGGAGTTGGGGGGAGGGATGGAGGCAGGTCTGGAGGCAGCGCAGTCGCACACACCCAGCACCGCACAAGGCTCCAGCTGGGCTCTGCTGGGCAGGGTCCCGTGTCCCTGCACCTTTAGCACGCCAGAGCACAGTGGCTTTGGGAAGGGACTCGGCCACAGAGACAAAGACAAGGGCCAGGAGGAGGCACATACCCTGCATGTCTGATGGCCAGAGCAATAAGTGAAGCAGAGGGGACCGAGGCTGGCACGCAGCACATGTGCCACCCTGTCCAGGAGAACCAGAGCTGCAGCTTTACCCCACAGGGATTGACATCGCTGAAGCTGAGAGCCTCAGCGCCGTCTCTGCCACACTACCTCTCCCTGGTGAAGCCAGAATCGCCCACGAGACACCCAACAGCCGCCCGCCTGGAGATATGCTCCTGGGCACCCTTCTTCTTCATCAGCCCTTCTCGGAGGGATGGCAGAGGAGCGGGTGAGCCCCGGGGCTGTGAAGGGCCAGCTTGTCCTGTGCCAGCCCCCGCAGTGACTCCGGGAGCTGGCAGACACAGGGCTCAGGCACTGGACACACACCCATCATCCTCATCCTCTGGGGAAACACCGCATGGGTACAGCGTTGGATAGAGCAGAGCTCAGCTTGTTTATCTGTCTCCAGAAAGCCTCTGACAATGCCATAGAGAAGATCATGAAAGAACCAAGTTGCTTCAGGGCTGAACAGAAGAATGTTTGTCACATCACAGACACAGGAGGCCAGGGGGAAGGGAGGGAAGCCAGGATTAAATACTCGTCCCCTGTCGGCAGGGAGGGAGCCCTGTTCTCTGCTGAAGAGGGAACAATCTGGGAGCAGGGTCTAGGCGAGGCACCAGCATTTCCGCCTAACACAACCCTGTTTGATCCAGCTGGTGCCTGTGAGGGAGGTGGGGCTGCTCAGGGACCTGCAGGTGCAGGAGGTGATGTTTAGGGCTGATTCACTGCGGGTGGTGTTTGTGCACAGCTTGGGCCGCGCCAGCTGCCCCGGGGAGAGCATGTCCAAGTGGCCAGTGGCTGCTTTGTGTGCACATCCACAAGCGGTGAGAGGAGTCACGCTCCAGGCTCGGCGAGCATCCTGCTCTACTCTCCTTGGCTATAACGGGCCTGGGCTCCACAGGAGTGTCCACTGTGGGGAGATAAATCACAGCCCTGTTTGACAATGCAAAGTAATGCACCTCCAAGGGAAGCTGCCAAGTACCAGCACTTCAGAGGTGTCCAAATGAGCTGGGCCAGCGCCAGGTAGCGGCCCAGTGTCACTGGTATGGCTCGGAGGATCATCCTGCTTGGCTGTGGTCAGTGCTGAGCCTAGAGGTATCACAAAGAGAGGCTCCACGTTGCCTCGCTGGTGCTGGTTTGGCTGGGGTCTGCGCTGCACAGAGCAGGATGCTGAGGGAAAAGAGATGGGACCCTCCTACCCAGGCCAGGCACCCTTTGCACCCCTGTCCCCTGCTGCTGCCAAGGACCAAAACAGAGCATCTGCTGCAGCAGGAGCAGCGGAACCTACAGTGAAGAGCAGTTAGTGAAGCTGCCTGCCATCTCAAAGCACAACATAATGCAGGCTGGAAATAGATGTCAGGCAAGGAAGGGCTTGTGGGGAAGGAGCAAAGAGAACAGAAGCGGGTCCCGTGTCCACCTTCACGTGAACAGAGGGACCTCCTGCCC
>NW_010428717.1:6643-7191 GCF_000710305.1 Buceros rhinoceros silvestris | reverse complement strand
AAAACCTCTCCGTGTGCTGATCATCCAGTCTGGCGAGCACCTACGCAGGCAGGAATGTGCACCCCAAGCAGGACACCCGGGGAAGGAAGGGCAGGGGCTGGCAGCAGCTCCTCCACGCAGGGGCACCAAGTCACCCACACCAGCTCAGTCCCACAGGCAACCACATACGTGCCTCTGTGCGGGCACAGCCGCAGCCCCTCCATACAGCCCCGTGCACAGCCTCCCCCTCGCACATGCGCTGTCACCTGTGTGCACACACGCATGGAGTCACCCACACACAGCGTCACACGAGCGCACGCACAGCCACATGCGGAGGCACAGACCCAGGCACTGATGGGCGCACACGCGTGGTCACGCGTGCGCTCAGCCGCAGACATGGCCGTCCCCAAGCACAGACACAGCCATGCAAACAATGCCACACCACAACAACCCCACACAACCACCCTGGTGCTGGAGGCAGGCACTGGGCGAGGCTGTTCACCAGAGTGGTGGCTGTGGGGTGATGAGACAAGGCCCATCCTACGCTGACGCAGAAACGGGCTCAAACG
>NW_010428717.1:6007-6312 GCF_000710305.1 Buceros rhinoceros silvestris | reverse complement strand
GACGTTCCCCCAGCCCCAACCACCCACCCTGGGTCCCAGGGCTGGGGCTGCGGTGACACTGCGCTGCTGCGGTGGTCGATGTCTGTATGTTGGCTGAGCTCCTGAATCTCAGCACAGGGCAGGGCCACTGTGGCATCCCCACCAGGGGCGGGGAATGGAAGGATTTAAGTTGGGTGCTTGCCTCCGCTGCTCATCCTGGCTGAGGCGGCGGGAGGAGGAGGAGGAGGAGGAGGACCAGAACCTGCCGGGAAGCCAGCAGGTAGGACAGAGCCCATCTGGAAGGGGCACCAGGGCCACCACACAGC
>NW_010428717.1:5415-5804 GCF_000710305.1 Buceros rhinoceros silvestris | reverse complement strand
TCGCCTCTACCTCAAACCCTGGTGTTTAAGGGGAGCTGCTGAGGCCCAGGAGACTGGTGAGCAGGAGCTCTCCACACAGGACTCGGTCCTGCAAAGGGACAAAGTGACTGCATGACACCAGGGCAGGATGGAGCTGCTGCTCCATGCAATGCGCTTTGTGTCTCCATCTGAGCAGATCAGGACACCAGGATACGGGAGCGGAGCAGCCAGAGCTGTGGGACCTGCTAGGTCCACGAGCCTGCAGGCACCCAGGGCAGGAGGCTGCAGCTCGCGCGTGGGTCTTGGCTGGGCACCTGGCAGCAGCTGCAGGGCAAGCACTGGGCTGGGGGCACTGATGCGATTCAGCTCCCTAGGGCACAGGCAGGGGTCAGGACCACGGCATTGGGAGG
>NW_010428717.1:0-5241 GCF_000710305.1 Buceros rhinoceros silvestris | reverse complement strand
CAGCTGGAAACCCCCGTCCACCGGGGGTTTCTTGGGCTGGGCTGCTGCGACAGCTGGAAAGGACAGTGAGGTCCTGCCTCGGGAGCTGCGTGTGCGGCCAAGCGCCAGCATCAGGACGTCTGATTAGAGACCAGCTAATGACAGCTTGCAGTTGGGCAACGTCTTACCAGCACAGGGTGTTCACACGACTCCCTGTGTCCTACATAGGTCTTGCCAGCTCCAGGGTGTGACACTGCACCCCGCTTTCTCTGGGACCAAGTGCCACTCTAGCAGGCAGCACAACCAGCCTGTCACCTCCCAGGAGCTGCTCCAGTGGAGCCAGGCAGGGGAGTGCAGGGGAGCGCAGGGAAGCTGCTCTCGAGGGTTGGAGCCACGGTGTAGACCAGAGCTGCTGGCCGTGGAAGAGCCCGAAGCCACGGGCAGGGTCCCCACAGGGGCAGGGGCTGGGCCGTACCTGCCAGGATAAACCTGTCCCCTGCCGCGATCCATCTGAACCAGCATCAATCCAATATTTAAATGATCAACCCCGAATCCACGGGCAGGGTCCCCAAAGGGGCAGGGGCTGGTCTGTACCTGCCAGGATAAACCTGTCCCCTGCCGCGATCCATCTGAACCAGCATCAATCCAATATTTAAATGATCAAAGCAATGACTCAGAGACTCTCAGACCAGTTAGGTAAACAGCTGGAGCGTGAAGCTGTGACCCTGATGATGAGTTAAACATATCATTAACGTCAGTCAGTAGATTATAGGAGATGGGTGTTCCCAAAGAAATATTTGGGGTTTGATTTTGCTGTTTTTACAAGGCTGTGGCATCATGCAATGTTGAAGACGCTGACAGTTCACAGGGCTTCCAGAAGAGTCTGGATGACAGCACACGGGAATCCCTCGAGTTGTCCTACAGACTCAAAACTTGTCTAGCTCATGAAATCCACCGAGCTGGAAATAGTCACAGGTTGACATAGAAACCAGGAAAAAGGGGGTCTGCAGGAAAGCTGGGGAGGGGGTCTTGATCAGGGAGTGCAGTGGCAAGATGAGGAGTGATGGGTTTAAACTGAAAGAGGGGAGAGTTAGATTAGATATCAAGAAGAAATTCTTCACTGTAAGGGTGGTGAGACGCCGGCCCAGGTTGCCCAGAGAGGAGGGAGAACCATCCCAGGTCAGGTTGGACCTAGGGGCTCTGAGCAACCTGCTCTAGTTGAAGATGTCTCTACTCACTGCAGTCACAGGTTGACATAGAAACCAGGAAAAAGGGGGTCTGCAGGAAAGCTGGGGAGGGGGTCTTGATCAGGGAGTGCAGTGGCAAGATGAGGAGTGATGGGTTTAAACTGAAAGAGGGGAGAGTTAGATTAGATATCAAGAAGAAATTCTTCACTGTAAGGGTGGTGAGACGCCGGCCCAGGTTGCCCAGAGAGGAGGGAGAACCATCCCAGGTCAGGTTGGACCTAGGGGCTCTGAGCAACCTGCTCTAGTTGAAGATGTCTCTACTCACTGCAGGGAGGTTGGAACTAGGTGACCTTTAAGGTCCCTTCAAGCCCAAACCAGTCTCTGATTCTATGATCTAGGAAGCCTGGAGGGCTGTGTGCCAGTGGGCTCGGCCAGAGCATCTCTCTTCACCACCTTGTTCCTAGAGCAATTTCTCTGAATATCTGGAGAGAGCACCTTGGCCCTGCTGCGGAGAGAGCACTTGGTCAGACAAACTGTCTCTGCCCTTGTCCCCAGTTGCTGGAACTGGTTAGAATGGTCCTGTGCTGGGTGCTGTCTGGCACCAGCTCTTCCTCAGACAATGCCCATGTGCTGTTCAGAAGTCAGCCTGGGTCAGGACCGGTGCCAGCAGACCCATGGCAGCAGACTCTGGTTTTTGGAAGACAGGAGAGTGTGCTAGGAGCAGGGCTGGGAGCTCTGCCAGCCCAGTGGCTTTACAACAGGTAGAGCCCTGGGCACATCTCAATGGCAGCAAAGGCATGGCCTGAGCGTATGCTCTGCCAGCTTGGACCCACCACTGCATGTGGACCTGACCAGCCACTGATCTGCCACTGTGACCATTCCCATGTCCTGTGTCATGTTGGGGTGGTGTGGGGTCACACAGCATGGAGAAAGATCTCCACAGACAGCCATGAGCCAGGCTCGTGTCCTGCCCATGACCAGCACAAAGCCAGGCAGCATGATGGTCTCAGTGGGCCGGAGCAGAAGATGTCTGGCAGCACTAGCCAGCACCTCTCTGCAGCTGGTGGCAGTCATGTCAGGAGGCCACTGCTCTTGTCAGGAGCTCACTGCTGTTTCTTGGCACGACCTGTGCTTGTCAAATGCCCACCAGGACATCTGCTGGCCCAGGGCAGCCCAGGAGCCAGTGCCGGGCAAACAGGGAGGGGAGCAGTGGCCATGCTTCCTGCTGGCACCCTGTGACACCAGCCCAAAAGTGAGCAGTGGTTGTGTCTCCAGGAACAGGAAAACTGCGCAAGAACCTGTGTCTTACCAAATCGTTTCTTTCTCTCTCCACAGACAAACACGGTGCCCCACAGTAGCAGGACTGTTCCCCAAAGACAAAGCAGAAGATGAGTGGAATCCCTCAGAAGAGCAACATGGGAAGTAACCCGACTGCAGATGGACACAAAGAGATGGGTGGGAGTGGGAGTAGCTTCATAGCTGGAGTCTTCCTCCAGGCCATGAACAAGAAGATGAGTATCTATGATGCCATGATGAGAGGGCTCCTGACACCAGGAACGGCCCTGGTGCTGCTGGAGGCACAGGCTGCTTCAGGGTTCCTCACTGACCCCATGAGGAACGAGAAACTCTCTGCGAAGGAGGCACTGGCTACAGGACTCGTAGGCAGAGATTTCTATGAGAAGCTGCTGTCAGCAGAGGGAGCAGTGACGGGTTACACAGAGCCGTACACCGGACACAGGATCTCCCTCTTCCAGGCCATGAAGAAAGGGTTCATCGTGAAGGAGCATGCCATCCGCCTGCTCGAGGCCCAGATCGCCACAGGTGGCATCATTGACCCCATCAACAGCCACCGCATCCCCGTGGAGGTGGCCTATCAGCGTGACTACTTCGACCAGGAGATGTGCCAGTTTCTTTCTAACCCAAAGAATCAAACAAGAAGTTGCTTCGACCCCAACACTCATGAAAACCTCACTTACACACAGCTCCTGCGCCGCTGCGTGCCCGACCCGGACACGGGGCTGCTCATGCTCCATGTGATGGACAAGGGCTCCGTGCTCCACCAGTTGAACAAGGATGCCCGGAAAGCCCTGCAGGCCGCCCGCACCACCCTCAGCGTGGGGCTTTTTCAGGGTCAGAGCGTCACTGTCTGGGAGCTCCTCTTCTCCCGCTACGTCCCTGATCACCAGAGAGAGGAGCTGCTGAGGAAATACAAGATGGGGACGATGACCATCCCAGAAATCACCACCCTCCTCACCACCATCATCACCAGGGCAGAAATGGAAAACGGGCATCTGAGCTCATCCACAGCTGCACCCAACAATGAGGTGGGAACATCACAACCAGTTCAGGATAAGCACTCCCAGGAGCAACAGCTGAGAAAATCCTTAAAGTCTGCAACCGCCTCTGTCACTGCTGGTGAGTTCCAGGGGCAAAATGTTTCCGTGCTGGATCTGCTTTTTTCCAAATACATTCGTCAAGGGAAGCGGCAGGAGCTGCTGGAGCTGTACAGAGCAGGGATACTGACCACAGAGCAGGTGGCCTCTGTGGTCACCGCTGTCATAAACAGAGCAGAAGCTGCAAATGCCGCATTCATGGCAAACACCAGAAGTCCACACAAGGCAGTGACAAGGGCAGAAGAAAAAGGAGATGATTTTTCTACGGAAGACATACAACTAGATAACGTCTTGAAGTCCACCACCATTGATGTGCCAGCTGGTGAGTTCCAGGGCAGGCAGGTCTCTGTGTGGGACCTGCTCTTTTCTGACTACATCTCTGAGGAGAAGAGGCAGGAGCTCATGGAGCTGTACCGTGAAAGGCTCTTAACTCTGGAGCAGATGATAACTGTTGTCACCACTGTCATTAAGAAAAAAGAATCCACAAACAGACAATTCCTGGTTTCAGTGAAGGCTTCCAACAAGGCCACGGGGTCAGCAGCAGGAGAGAAGGACGACGACTCCTCCAAAGAGGAGCCATGGCAAACTGCCTTGAAAACCACAGTCATCGACATGGAGGTTGGGGAGTTCCGGGGCCACAGGGTCTCTGTGTGGGACCTGCTCCATTCCAAGTACATTCCCGAGGAGAACAGAAAGGAGCTGCTGGAGCTGTACCAGGCAGGAGAGCTGACCCTGGAGCAGGTGAAAACCGTGGTCAGCACCATCGTAACCAAGGCAGAGGCAGCAAGGACAGAGCAACTGGCAAATGGGAGCAGTCCGAGAGCAGAACGGACAGTCACAGAAGCTGAGGACACCCACGTGGAGGAGGACAGGTCCTGGGAAGAGACCCTGAAGTCCACTCCAGTCGAGATGACAGTGAGTGAGTTCCAGGGCAGGCCGAGGGGGCCTCTGTGGTCACCGCTGTCATAAACAGAGCAGAAGCTGCAAATGCCGCATTCATGGCAAACACCAGAAGTCCACACAAGGCAGTGACAAGGGCAGAAGAAAAAGGAGATGATTTTTCTACGGAAGACATACAACTAGATAACGTCTTGAAGTCCACCACCATTGATGTGCCAGCTGGTGAGTTCCAGGGCAGGCAGGTCTCTGTGTGGGACCTGCTCTTTTCTGACTACATCTCTGAGGAGAAGAGGCAGGAGCTCATGGAGCTGTACTGTGCAGGGACATTGTCCTTGGAGCGGTTAATAATTGTTGTCACCACTCTCGTTAAGAAAAAAGAATATACGGGCAAGAAATTCCTGGTTTCAGTGAAGGCTTCCAACAAGGCCACGGGGTCAGCAGCAGGAGAGAAGGACGACGACTCCTCCAAAGAGGAGCCATGGCGAACTGCCTTGAAAACCACAGTCATCGACATGGAGGTTGGGGAGTTCCGGGGCCACAGGGTCTCTGTGTGGGACCTGCTCCATTCCAAGTACATTCCCGAGGAGAACAGAAAGGAGCTGCTGGAGCTGTACCAGGCAGGAGAGCTGACCCTGGAGCAGGTGAAAACCGTGGTCAGCACCATCGTAACCAAGGCAGAGGCAGCAAGGACAGAGCAACCGGCAAATGGGAGCAGTCCGAGAGAAATGTCAATGGGTGCAGATGCTGAGAACATCCACCTGCAGGACAGGTCTTGGGAAGAG
>NW_010428716.1:0-19764 GCF_000710305.1 Buceros rhinoceros silvestris | reverse complement strand
AAAAGTCCGCCCGTAGTCCGTTCATCCGCGCAAAGCTCTTGTTAATGGGGTTCTCCTGAAGGCAAACCTTTCATGCAAATAGAACTCTTCTCCTCTGGGGTGGCTGTAGGGACCTCCGCCAAGGAGGAACGCTGCTTCCAGACTCCCCCACACAGACATCTGCGCCGCGGGCCAGCCAGGTTGCGTGTTAAGGGAATATCTTCAAATTCCACTGCGCATAGGGGCTACTTCATCCGCCGCAGGGATAAGGGATACCGCTGGGTTCATCCATCAGGGCAAGACAGTTCATTAGACCACCCCCGCCGGGAATCGGCAGAAAACGGAGAAGGTCCTACCCATTTTGCAGAAGGAGTCTTTTACTGCTTCAGGGACCTAGCAGGTCTTGGACGTGTCTTTCTCTCCAGTCCGAGGGCGTAAGATACAGAGCCCTGCGCAGCATATCCGTAGCAGCGCGGATGAGATAGAGAGGAGGGCAGATAGAGCAGAGAGGGGGAAAGCAAGATGGCAAAATGGCGTCGAGTCTTCTCACATGCCCCCTTTTATGACTTCATTCAAAGAGGCGTGTTCTCCTTCCCAGAAGCTTGGGAGAACCACAGCTCTCTGGGAAGAAGAAAGCCAGACAACATGAGAGCATCCGGTTCCTCCATGTTGAACCCAGGACAGTTGTATGGAGAGGGAACATACTCTAGAAATACAAACAGTGGCCTGGAAATCACAGTCCTGCGTTTCCTGTTTATTCATTTTACTTGCAGAAAATTATTTTGGTCTCGGGTTAAACTGAGTACTGTGAAGCTTGATTAGTGTTTGAGGACAGTCCTGAGATCATCAGAGACAGGATGCTGAGGTGTGAGCTACCAAAATGCTTGCTGTTGATTTATGTTGGTGAGGGAGCATAGATAAAATACTGAGATAACTACCATGTTCTTCATAATCAAACTTTGACTTCTCTAGATAAAACATATATGAATTTAGGTGGAAAAAAACCTTACCTAAGATGCAAGAGAAAGGGCAACAATTACATAAAAGAATGAGGGAGGCCAGAGCTGAATCAGCATGTGTCGTAACCATATTTTCAACCTGTGTATGTTTTTAGAAGTATTCTTCCACATACCTCTGGAAGAAGAAATAAACTTGTTGTCCATCCTGAATAGAGCTAATTAAAATAAGTGGGTTTTGGATAATGCTGAAAGTTAATGGAGAAGTCCTTAACAATGAAGTCTTCACAGAAAATACACCTCTGTAGTTTTCTTCTAATCTCAGTTACCAGTCTGGTACATTACAAGGAACTGGGGCAATCTGCTGGGGCAACAGAAAATCTCGTGTTGATGATGAGCTACTTTGCCAGTGACACATTCTGTACTGTCTGCTGTTCTCCAGAAATTTCAAGGTTTGTTGTCCTGAGTTGATTACTTACAAAAGCATTGAATTGTACACTACCAAAAATGTGGATGAAGTTACTAAGGACCTTGTCTGAGAGAAATGGCCCATTGTTCTTCTAACAATACATAAATCATAAAAGGCTGAACCACTTTGTTCTGTAATGCAGCTTCTGGGAGACTGACCAGATCAGGCCGTGGACAGCCTGTCGGTCAGTCTCCAGCCAGTTAGTCAGACCTCCAGCTCATCAGGCTACAGACCTGATTAAAGAAAATGTTGGGCATCCAGTAGTAGAAAACTCCAGCATTGTTTATACTGTAGCTTCTAATTGCTTTTTCCAAACAATTTTTCATTTTTTACATTTTTGTCTAGATGCAGCTTCGGATAGTTAGCTCTCATCTGTACTTAATGTGCCTCTCCTGTCATTAGTCCTGTGTTTGGACAGAGCTGCCTAACTTACACCCACCTGGCTGTGGCTGGATAGAGTTTGTAAGGCAAGCAATGCACTCCCCATCTGCCACCCTCTTTTCCAGAACCACATGACCCTCCCTTGTCCTGTGCCTGGGAACCTGTCTATCATCATGTGATCAGGCTATAGCATATGTGCTTTGCCTGCTGCCTGTAAGTTTGGTCATGTCGTGGGACTGTGATCTTCAGAGAATCACATAAGGTTTGCTCGTGTATCCTATGATCATATATATGCCTGTGGTATTTCAGGAAATGTCTGCGTTTTGGTGAACACACTCCCAACAGAGTAGCTAGCTACATTCAATTGTGTCTGATTCAATGTAGCTGGAAAGTTGGCCATGTTGCTTTTAATACACGAGGTTGTATTTTAAGAGTATCTTGGGCTCTACCACTATATATACCATGTATATATGTTCTTTACTAGGTAGAGGTAAAAGTTAAGAACTTTCTTACTGAGATCATATATTTACATATCTTGGAATATAGTATTAGGCAGATTGACCTTCATTTCATCTCAGCTCCTGTCAGTGTCTGTCTTCCCTTGCATTCTGGAAGAAGTCTACTAACCTACTGTGTTAAAACAGTATTTAAACATAGCAGCAATGATGCTTACAAGGAAAGTTTTACTTATTGTTAACATCTTGCTGTGTGTTTGCCTTACTAATGTTGGAAGTGACCAGTGAAGTGTCTGCATTACGTGCAGTAGAAAGCATAGCAGCACTGAATTTACACTCAGATTCTCCATCTCAGTCTAGCAATGTAAAGCTTTTAAGTATCAGTAAATATGATCTGTGTCTACTTCATGCTAGTAAGACTAAAGAAACTTTTAGTCTGAGAATCAGGATGAGAATTTGTCAGTTCACTATGGCGTGAATTTTTTTATTTGAAATAATCTGGCCAAAAAGTGCATCTTTTTTGCTCTTGAAGCAATTATTCATAATTGGGTTCTTCCCAGGTGGGCCTCACTATTACTAAGTTTTCATGGTTATCAGATTCTGTTTTGTTTCTGATTTCTGTAATATGAATCTGATTTTGGAAATACTGTTTCTCATTTTTTATTTACTTACTCTGAATAGGAAGTAAAGCAATTCTCTTTTCAGAAACAGCGGTGGAATTGTGTCTGTATCGATAGATGTGTTCTACAGACAGTATTTTTACAAACATATTCTTGTGTAAAATGTATAGTATATGAGAAAAATTGGATTCTTAGCTTTTTATTGCACAAGATTAGCTTAAATTACTTTGGTGACTCAGAAGAATACTTTTGATAGTCAGTGACCAGTTTCAAATTAGTACCCAATAAAAAAAGTATATGTATTCATTTATAGTTGAGCTAAGAAAAGCTTAGTCTTACAGCAGCAGAAGATGAAAATGCATTATGGAGATAAGCAGTCGACTTCCGTAGGCTAGATAAAACGTTCTGAAAGGAAAGACAGAGAAGAATCTGTATATGTCAAAGACATTGCCTGACTCTGTACCTCTTCTGGAGTGCAAGTGCTTAGCCATGATCAGAAGTAGTGTCAATGAAATATGAATGAATTGTAGCATTTCTGACCATATTATATTGTATCTACATAGTGTTTCAAGTAACCCCTCTTTATCTGAACCAGAAGCATGAAAGTAATTAATAAAATAAATGAGGATAAGGAAAGAGCTTGTACTGCGCCCTCTATATAATAGTGATGTCCCTGGTACAGCTTGTACAGTAGGTGACATTGTCGTTAGGCTCTTTCTCTGTAAGTCATTTGCACTTCACAAACTAAACATTTTATCAAAGCTTAATGTAATTCTAACTCTCCTCATACTTTGGGAGGAGTGATCTATTCCAGACATAACCAAAATGAGGTTATAAATACAGTGCTAATATTACTAAAATTTGCTTGATATCACTTATAGACCCTACCTCCTAAGAATAATGAAGCTCTGACAAACCCTAAGTAACATCAGAACATTCAGCAAGAGAGTGTGCTTTTCCTAATTAGTTTGGACAAATCATTAATTTGTCAATGGCTGGGCAAATCATTAATTCGGCCAAATCACACAGCGAGTAAGTGCCAAGGATGCAAGGGAGAAGCTTCTCCAGGAATGCTGACTAGTCCTTTCTGAGATCTAGAGAGCACTTCAAAAGTCCAACCTGGAGAAAGAGAACCCATTTCTTCTTTCTGTGCTGTGTAAACACTTGAATTACTTTTAAAACTTCTCCTTCTTGGCTTTGCATGATAGAAGACATGGGTTAGCTTGACAGTATGGTTTTTCTCACCTAGCTGAAAGGAGGCATCAGTGAAGAATATGTTTGCAGAGATGTGAGATCTCCTATACAGCTTCAAGACAAAAGGAGTTTTGCTGAGCATTAGCACAGTGAGCTTAGAGAATGAGTGCATAGATTTTTGTGCTGCTACTTCTCTTTCTGTTGGAAGCCCTCAGAGTATTTCACAAACTTCAATGACTGAAACTTCTCAAAGCATTAATGTCATTCCTAACTTTATTGAACAGAGGGAAGAAAGAGAAACATTGGGGCTGACTGACTCCCCCACTGACACAAATGAATCCCAGGGACCTTGTTCTCTGATCTAACAGACATATAGGTAGGAGCCTTAGTCTTTCAGATGAGCAGTCCTGTTGAACTGCACAGGAATAGCATGTGAATAAAATTAAACATATACATGCTTAAAAGATTAATCATAAATTTAATCATAAACTTCTCTCCCCTCCCTCGTGAATACGTTTCCCAAAAAAACCTAAGAACGTTTTGAGAGGGTTTTAAGTCACTTAATTAGTCCATTTTATGGAGTTTAATCTAAATAGTATTTTATTTGTCTATGTGGATTTCACTTGTATTTCCTCTAAAGTGTTGACCATATAATAGGCATGAAGCTAGACTTCTGAGAGGCACAGTGCAAGCTTTTAACCTTTAACCAGTTTAACCTTTCAAGGGACTCATGGCAGTTTTAACTGGCTGTTACTATCTGAAAAGTTTGTTGTTCAAATATTGATGTTCTTCACAAAGTGGAATAACATTTAATTATTTTTGGTGTGTAAAGTAATAAATGACCTTGCAAATGAAAATCAAATGCAGGGCCAGGTACCAAATGTTTACTGACTATAAACACCATGATAATTCTGGGTGAAACATTTCTTATGCAGACTAATTTTCAAACCACATTTGCTCTGTTTATTGGTTTAATGGCTGAGACATGCTGAAGATAGGTATTTTCCTGACCATGTGCTGCTTCAGAGGACGAATTCATGAAGTTTTATTGAAGCATGGTTTTCTGTTTGCTCTGGAAAAGAAAGTCCTAATAATATTTTTTTCTATGGATTTCATCTGATCCTACAATCCCGTAGTTAGTAATTACATAGGAATTCAGTTGACACGTGAAATAAGCAGTGATAAGAATCCATTCCTAGAAGGAAGTAACTAATGAACAAAATCACAGTATGTAACACTTAGCTTTTTTTTTAGGTAGGAACTGACTGTTTTTGCTGGGTTTTTTGTTTGTGAAGTCATTAAACATTTTTGGTTAATAAAAAGATTTATTTATTTGCTTGGTTTACCAGTTTAACAGAAATGTTAAGTTCAGTTTTAGTATTGCATGAAGAACTAAAGGACAGCTCAGGGACATTAATTATGAAATTAATTTGAATTCTAGAATTAGAATCCTAATCTAACCCTAGAAACCTAATGCCAGCAGTGAGTGTGGTGAACTTTGAACAACTATCTTACTGGTCTAAATATTATTTGGTTAATAGAGTTTTGTAACTTTTTATAAAATGCAACTACATTTTAAAGATTTTAAACAATCTGACTCAAATTTGATTTTTTCCCAGCTCCCGTCTTTTATCCCATGTCGTGTCATAAGTTCTCCAGAGCAAGGATTTCAAGGTTCAGACTTTCAGGCTTTAATGTGAAGCCTAGCCAAAATGTAACATTTCCAGGTTGTCTGCTCTAGCCAAAAAAAACCACAAAACATACAAAAATACCAAAATAACAGCTAAGAGAAAAATAAATTCACCAACTACTTGTTCATTAAAGTCCTGGTTTTAACCTTAAAGAGATACATATATGTATACCATGTGTATCGTGTGTATATGTAGATATACACAATTTAGCCTAAAGCAGTTTCCAAAAACGTGGACGTACCTTGTGTTCTGCGCTGTGATTTAGACTGTCAGATAACATACACTATTAGATCTGGAAATGACATGCCAGTTTTGCAGCATTGTGTAAATCCCAATGCCAGCAGCTTAAAAGAGAAATACTTTTTTAAAGTGAATACAGAATGTTTTAACTGCTCCGAAGAATGTCATTGCTGTGTTTGAGTGCTGGCCCCCGGAGTGTTTTCGGGCGACTGGTATTCTTCTTTGGAGAAAAGTAAGAGCAAAAGTTCCTTTCAGCGTTATGTGGACAGTGGGTTTGCTCTGCCCCCTCACGGAAAAACTACCAGCGATTAAGTGTTCTTGGTTTTGCATCTTTCCCATCCTACTTCCTTACCAGTTATGTAATATATAGTTTAACAAAACTCTGAAGACTGTTTAGAGTTACTGGCTTTCTGTGAAGCAAACAGCTAAACACTGGAGTTGATGCAAACAAGGCACTTAGCATCTGAAAGAAGTGTTAACACTTTATTTACATTTAAATTAAAATGGACACTTATTTATGTGTTTGGTTCTGAAAGGTGTGTGGTACATCTGCAGAGGCCTATTGTTTATTCATGCTGTAAATCCTTTGAAATGTGTTAAAATGCTTCCCACTCATTATAAAAATCCTGCCACCCATGGATTAGGGCTTTGATGTCACCAATCCTGCTTCAAAGGGTTCTTTCAATGCTATTAATCACAGTTTAGCCTCTGAAGATATAGCCAGAGAAAACATTTGGACATCTTGTGCTAGACTTGCTAAAACTTTGAAATATACAGAGTGTCTTGCGTATGCACAGTCTCGTATCACTTCCTCCCTCTCCTCTGAGTCTTTATTTTGAAAAGCTATTTTCTGATGACTTTGGCTTTCTACAAGTACAGAGGAAAAAGTTTAAGACACGTCATACTGTACATTTAAAAGAAGACACTTGTCTTTCAGTTAGCACCACAGTATGGTTTTGCCTGAGGAGCTGAGTCAGTATTTAAAAACCCCAAGGGACAATAAAATTGGGGATTAAGCAGGCCTATATGTCAAAAGGTCAAAAAAAGATACTCTTATCATTTTCTCATCTCTTTCATGAGTTTGTGAGCTTAAGATGCTGTCTAAACACTTCAAGATCCACATGATCTCATAGAAACAAGATTGTTTCTGCTGCCTTTTTCTCTTTTAAATCTCTCAATGAGTCACAGAGAAATTGATTACTAGTGATTGAGCTGTATGCCTTTGTGCTGTCGTCGTTTTCATCAGCTCAGTAGCTAAGGTCAGTGACATACCACCTTATCACTGACTATTTCCTTGCTTTTACATCAGCACTGCACTCTGTCGTGCTTTTGCTGAATGCTCTGCAGGCACAATTGGTAATGAGTGGGATGTGGAAGAAATGTGGTAGTCTGTGCTATTTTTAGTACTCCTGTACAGACTGATTTTCCACCATATAATTTTTTTCCCAGCTAAGCTTCTTGAACAATTTTTGCAGTATGTGTTTGTTTCTTTTTGAACAGGTAACCTGGCACAAGCAAGAGCCAGAGTGACAGCAGCGTCTAGGTCTTTGCCTCCACAGCTTAGTGCTGGGCGTATCAAGGTTAGTAGTGTTCCCTTTGAAGACAGGCAATTGTTCATAAAATATTGCAGCACGTGATGCATGATCACGATGCTTAGCTGATGTAGGTATATAGTGAGGTTCTTACCAAATAAGAGTCTGCCTTAGTATCAGAAAACATGCATCTCAGCTGGGAGCACTATTTCCAGTTTTAGTGAGGACCCTATTGTAGAATGCAGTGAAGAACAATTTACTGCTGATTAAATTTTTTTAGTAAAATCTGTTACATTCATATTGATAGCAATATTCCTGTTTATTTCAATGGGGTCAAGATTTTCTTCTGGCAATTTTGACCAAGAAAGAGATGTAATTAGGTAAAATTTGAACAGTGTATTTAACAATATGAGAGGCAAAATAAATTTTAAAAAGTTAACAGTTCCCTTTTTATTCAACTTGCAAGTGAAAAACAAGGGGACTGTTGTAATTGAAGGAAGACCAGAAAAGAACAACTCAGTAAAACCACTCTTGTTTAAAAAGAATTGTATCATTCAAATGCTGCTGAATTTCGAAATTTAAATATGTGGCACAATTGCAAAAGGATGGGATAATTTTATGGCAGTTAATAGGATGTGCTGACAACTGAGTACGCTTAATTTGTGAGAAAAACTCTTGTTCCTCAAGCTGATAGCGTATAGACCCCTCTCTGCTTCCTAAGTAGTACTGTTAGAGTTAGTTAGTTAGTTAAGGGTTTGGGGGGGGTTAGCCTCCAAAGCAAACAATAATTTTTAAAACCAAATGTGGTAACAGCAACTGCTCACAAGTCTACAGAATTTTGCGTTCTGGATTTTCTATTTCTTTTCATTCTTTCCTGAGTTTATGCTCAAATACTGGTGCAGTAATTCATGTCACTCAGACGTCTTTATACTTCAGTGTACCTGTAAATAAAGATGTGGATTTTGGAGACTTATTTCCTCTCTGGTATAAACACAGTCAGCCCTGACGGACAGATAATGGTCTTTCCAATTTTCTTGTATTAAAAACACATTGTCTTCCACACAGTCAATTACTAAGTAGTATTTAAGTGGTTTTCACTGATCCTTCAGATCTTTAAAGGAGTTGAAAGACATGCATAAGTGCAGCACTATTAAGAAAATGTTAATTGAAGTAGTTTTCAGCTGAAAAAAAATCTTATTAATTTTGTAAGACTTCTAATTAAAACAACTTCAGAAAAAATATTTCTAGTTATTATTTTATAATTTGTTTTAAAAATCCAGACATAATAGTTTTCTTTGGAAGTTTGAAAATTTTAATTTATTGTTTAATTTATGATCTTTTTTGTTTAATACATTTTTTGGTTTTAACAGTATTTCATACAATGCCAGCAGTAGCTGTGGTCTGTCTGTGAAAGTAATAACTTCCAGTGACTTCATAAGGTGACATGATGTCATAGATCATTCTTTTAATATTGTTTCAAAGTTATCATAAGCAATTTTTTTTAGTGACGGAACAGTTTGGGGTTTGTAGGTCCAGCTGCTTTCCATTTCAGTTGTAATCATGTATATGTATATTGCGTATCACTACTACTGCCTTGTAAAAGTGTGACTTAACAGTTGAAATATTCTTCATTTTAGTTTAAAAAGACTAGCCAGTGATTTAAGACACGAGGTGATATTGTAACATTCTTATTATGTTCTATCATTTTCTACCGAGCTAGTTGTGATAAAGCCTATTGCCTGTTGAACCTGCAATTATTGCCCTACCATAAAACTGCATGGCTTCATAGACACTCGATGTTATAAATTAACCAGAGACAAAACTGCTGAAAATTCTCACAGGAGAATCTCCCTAGCTTCAGGGTCTATCAGAATTTTTCTAATGGAAACTTCAAATGTTTCTTGTCAAAAATATTTGGAAATTGATCCTAGTCCTTACAGACTGCACAGATCAGAATTGACAACTACATCCATAGAAAAAGGAATCTCATGGTACTGTTTTTACCCTGATTTTCTGAGAAAAAGTGTATTTACACCTCCTCTGTGAGTGTTTCTGACCATCTGTCTTTGTGTGTTCACTCCTTTCCCCCCAAAAAAACCCAAAACAAAACAAAACCCTTTTGAACCCAGCAGGCTGTAGTAAAACCTTTGAGATAGAGTGGCACTTTCAAAGATGGTAAGATTCTACAAGTTTGGTGAAAATAAGCAGCTGTGAAAAGGAGGTGCTTACAGTATCCTACTGCCCAAAAGGTGGAGCATAAGCTCACCCTTTATAGGCCAGCAGATGTTCCAGTTAAGACTGAGAGATGACGAGTGCTGAACCTCCAACAACAATATCACTAAGACTCTCTGCTTTTCTAGACAGACAAGAATCCAATTTAGAACCTCACATTCGTGGACATTTGGTCTTCAGTGCAGTCCCCAAAGTATTTGCTTTTGCTCCTGATCTGGTGATTTTTATGATTAAATATGTCTGTCTTTTAACATTAAATGCTACCAGTTATTCTGAATTTACTGTCAGTGTTGACTGGTTTGACTTGACTTTTGTTTCCTACCTGGCCTTTACTAGAGATTTGGATATCAATTCTCAAAAAGCAGTTGTCTTGCCAAGATAGTTTTGAAACATTCCTGTACCCTTCCCCATGCCTGCTGTTCTGATTAGGTCATTGATGTTTCTTTGTCAGGTGACCTCTTAAGATCTTTGATGTTGTGTGTGCTGATAAAGACATTTCTCCTTGGATATATTACAGAGTTTTCTGTTAACATCCTTGAAACCAAAATTGAACTGTGTCTTTTTTTTTCTTTTTTCTTTTTTTTTTTTTTACTTACATGCTTACTAACGTATGTATTCCAGTCTGAAGTAGAACATCACAGATTACAAAAACATAGTGAAATTTTTATGGTCACCGCTTATGGAAATATGTCTCTCTTTGCACCTTCTGTATTCTGAATCTTGTCTTCACAAGTTTTCTTTTGATTTCTTCCCCAACACAAAATCCATTTCCTTGATCTATTACTACTTAGTGCTTCATTTCCTTTATGTTTTGCATGCAGTCTCCTAAATATCTCCTGAAGGTAAGAGACACAGTTACTTTATTGAGAACTGTAATCTTTAAGCAATTACTTTAAGTGTTCAGAAGAGTCAGTGAGTGTTGGGAATGATTGTATGGAGCAAAGTCCAGGAAGCGTAGCACAGGTGCTGACAACAACATTATCTGGTTTATACAAATGCCACCTGGTCAGAGCAGATGGTAAACTGCCAAAAAGCAAGTGAATGCTGAAATGTTGTTAATGCTCCATGCAAACAGGATGCTGGTTGATTTTCTTTAATTTTGTTGAGCTGTAATACAGCAACACAATCTGCTTGTGATTGGTAACCATGGTTATACTCATTCATAAATTCTGGTTTCATTTTGATAAGAACAGCTGTACTGACAATATAACTCAGATATACAAGGAGCAATATGTTTGCTGTCTGTGTATACCCTCTAAAAATAACTCTTCTGAAATGCTGAAAAAGCATTATTTGAAGCTGTGGCTGTTCAGCAGAGTGAAACTGCTGAAATTCTTCACATCAAAATAGCAATTTAAAGTAATTAATAGTAACCACAACAGCAGAAACTGAGAGACTTACACATTCTGAAATTACCTACTTTGTCTGCAACTTGTTATCCAACAACAACATTTTTTTCATACACGAGCCAAATGAGGCAGCTCAATTTACTTCCATTCTTCTTATATAGAAAATAAGACCTGATGGAGTTCATTATAGTGATAAGAGGAATGCTTTTTAGAAATCAGTTCATGTGGTATTGCATCCTGAGAGCTGCTTCATTGGCTGCTATACTATCATAACAAAAGTGTGAAATCGTTCGAAACACTTACAGCTCTGAAATCAGGGCATGTCCTGCATCTGTTAGAAGCTGCCCTTTCTGCCTCTGATAAAGTACTCTGAAGTACTCACAGCTGAAGGAACCACCATAAAAAAAACTGGACCCAGCTTTCATGGGCAATTTGGAGTGGGTCTGCAGTGTTTCTGGAACAGCTCTAATTAACATCTGAGTTTTGTCTTCCAGGTTGACACAATGGAGGTTATGCGACACCCTGAGGAAACAACTAACATGAAGCGGCAAACTATGGCTTCCTACTTCAGGGTACAAAAGTTAAATTGTAAACAAACATTTTGGTGATAAGAACAATAGATATATCTAAAATATTTGTGGAATCGTGAGATCAAAGGCAATAATAAGAGAGGGGGGTTTATTTTGTTGTGAGGCCTTTGTGACTCAGAAATTTTCTTTTGCTCCTTTTTATTTCCTCATAATTTTTCTTTTATAATTTTGCCAAGTACATTGATAACAGAATCTAAACTCTAGACTATTTCCATCTAAAATGCTGAAGATCTAGAACAGGCCTCTTTATGAACAGAAAAATTATTTTGTGCAAATAAAGTAGCTGTCATTACTAAAACTTTCGTAATTTTTCACAAACCTGGGCATACCTACTTTCAAAGATTAAAGTTTGTCATTTGTGCTAATAAGTAAAAACAAGCCATCTTTTGGAAATACTGTTATAACTCACACAGATTGCCATTTTATCAGCAGTGAAGCTGTTTGGGGTCACATATATTCTGCATGTGTGTTTAAATCAAATAGGTAATGAAAAGGCATTGAGAATATTGAAACTGGAAGGTTAGGAGTCAGAAAACCCACATGCCAATCCAAGGCCAGTTTTGGGGTTTTTTTCTTGCAGTCATTGCAGATTGGAAAAGTTTTGATCAGTTGCTCCTTGGGCTGTACTTGTACCATGCAGAATAGGGGTGTTCATAGTGCTTTGCTAGCCAGTGTGGGTCAAAGCTTCATGTCATGGAGGAATACCTGTTTCCTTTATGATGCGAAATACTGTAAGGAAAGGCATAGAGGAAACCGGTGTATACTGAGATGTTGCCCCAGTATGGGGGGTAATTACACTCTGGTAGTATAAGTGTGGATTTAGAGTGCGCTTGAAAGAACTACACAACTGTGTAGGAACTGTAAAGAAGAAAAAGTGGATTGGGGGAGAAAGTGTGAAAGTACACCATAATATGGATGCAGCCTACAGCAAAGTGACTACAGTCAGCTTAGAATTGTTCGTGATTTTTAGATTGAGTGTACCTGCAACAATACTTATCATACAGTGGGTTAATGAGGCAAGGATGGAACAGAAGTAGCAGTATTCAGAGGAGTCATGGAAAAGCAGATGTATATGATCTGATCACACTTTTTTCATTTTAGTGTAAAATGCAACAGAATAAATTGTTTTCCTTGTCCAGGGTGGATAGGAAAAGAAGTAATGGGCCTACATTTAGTGGGAAGATTTAGGTTAAATGTTAAGAACAGTACAAAGAGTCATGGTAATGTAGCACTTCAGGAGATTGTCCAGGGAGATTGTGCAGTCTATACCCCAGTGATTCTGAAAAATGTATTAAACAGAGATGTGCCTGAAATAGTACGGATACATCTAGTGTTCTCTTTGGGCAGAGAGCTGAACTGATTACTTCTTGCAACCCTTTCCCATGATATTCTGTGATTTTCTGTGATTATTTTTTTCACAGTAAAGCTTGTTCTTCTATTGAGGATATTTGATTGGTCAAATGTGCCTACAGTAGAATTATAGTTAGGACTTTTTTTTTTTTTTAATTAATATGGGCCTTCTTCAACTACAGGAATTTGGTATAAGGAGAAACAAAGAGCAAAGTATACAAAATAAGAACTAGAATAATATTTTTTTTTACAAATTAAAACTTTTAATTGGTTTTGGGTTTTAGCCAAAAGCTTAAAAATTATTAAAATGTCAATGCAGATTAACATTGTAGATGTTAATCATATAATCAAGCATTACATACTATTTACAAATATGTATCTCCTGCTCAAGTATTTGCATTGCAGTCTTTAGTCAAGTGTGAACATCTTTTTTATTTTTCCTCACCAGTATTCCCTCATGGATCTTTTATCCAAAATGGTTGTTGGACAGCCTCACTTTATCCGCTGCATTAAACCTAACGATGATCGAGAAGCACTGATGTTTTGTCATGAGAGAGTTCTGCTGCAGCTACGATACACTGGAATTCTGGAAACTGTCAAAATACGTCAAAAAGGGTATTCTCATCGCATCCTGTTTGAAGAATTTGTGAAAAGGTAAGACTTCTATAACATGGTTGCTTTTTTAAAACTCCATCCAATAAAATATATTCTATATATAAGTACAGAAAGTTCCTCAAACATTGGTTTGTACATGTGTGGTCTGATTCTCTAATGAGAGCACTGACTGTCAGAGGTAAAGACTACAACAGGTATCTGAGCTCTAATGGGGAAAAATGAACACTTAGTATTCAGTAGCAAGCCTGTCCCCGTGGTTGCCTCACTAGAGGTAACAAGTGGAAATTATGCATCAAGCTCAGATAATACAAGGATTTGGAAAGTCAGTGACCTTTAGCCATCATATGAAGAATGTGCACATGCTTAAGAATTGATTGATAAAAAAACTTTTAGATTTAGAAGTATTCTTCACAGTAGCTTTGTAGCCTCCTAGTCATTTATCTTGGAGATAACATGAGTTATAACCAGATTTCTGTTCACCTGAACCCTTGTCATGGCTACTATTACTGGCTTTAATACTATTCTCAATCTGAAAAAGTTACAAATTTTATTCAGGAAATGCTGTTGTCTTTATGATGACAATATGTTTATATGATCATTATGGTTTCCTCTAGATTTAGAATGTTTTTGTGTAGTATTTACCCTTTTCCAGTCTGTAGGATTGGTAATTCAATAATGGAGCAGAAGCAGTACTGCTAAGCAGTCAGCTGCTCAACAGTAGGAACAAGTACTGAATGGCTAACTCAAGCGTTTAGTGATATTTTCTGAACTGGAGGTTGCTAATTCACACAATGCAGAGTTAATGAATCTACTGAAACAAGTCATTCATAGCGTCCTAGACGGAAGGAGCTGATTGTGTTTTTAAGAAAGAAGAGACATAAACAATTTCACACTGATATGCGGTCAATTTGCATGTGTAAATAAGTCATTTGGGCTTGGAAATCTGTGGTCCTTGCATTGAAAGGTGTTGGACAATGAATCATAGCTTAATCAATTTCATGAAATTTTCTGATTTATAATATATTAATATGCCAAACAAATACATAATAGGAAAACACTAGAGATATATATCCCAGGAAGTATATATAATGTGGTCGTTTGTCCATCAAAGTAATTTAAGATTAACTCCACTGAAATTAGTGAAAAGTGAGAATCTACCTCTTATCGGTAGATTCTCCTCGTTCACACGCACTGAATATGAGTACAACACTGAAAAGTAATGGTAATAAAAGCAACACTGACTGTAGCTTTCCATTCCTGCAGATAAGGGCAAGTTGTGTTTAACATCTTGTCAGATGCAGTTTTTAGTCCAACTTTATGTAATTCTTTCAGGAAAGAAAGTCAATGTGACAAGGGAAGTGGAGGGGAGATTTAGCAATTTGCTCAACAGCACAGAAGACTCAGACACAGAAGTTCAGAATGTAAATGGGGGTGGGAGAGGGGATGTTCTTGCTCCTTTGTTATTTTTAAATGAATTCTATTCTGTTTTGCTCTTGGGGGGGGGGGGGAAGAGAACAATGCTTTTAAAAGCTATCAGTGGAACAAGAAACATTTTTCTTCAGCTCACAGCCATGACTAGTCAAGTGTTTTTAGGAACTAAGTAGTTGAATACATAAAAATGTTTGAGAAAACAGGTCAAATGCTAAACAGATTGGCACTCCTTTGTTCATAATCAAAAAGACATTAGGCAAGTATGAACAAGAGTTTCAAAATGTCAGTAAATATGAGGATATCAAAGATTTTCTAAGCCAGCAAGTTAATTGGTATTTTGATCCTTCTGAGCAACTGAACAACAAAATGAATGAGCCAGCACTTTTTCTCCCTTGATGTTATTAAACAAATAGGTGTGCTTCTTATCTGCCTGTTCAATAATGCTGTTTTGTAAACTCTTAGCAGGAAATATGAGGACAAAACAATCAAAGGCAGGGAAAAGAACCATTCAGGGTTTATTGGGTGGGAGGTAAACAAGAGATAAAGCTCTGTCTAATGTTACTCTTTACTGTCTTCTGTTTTCATGTAGAACAGATTATTTCAGTGTTGCAAACCTGGAGGTAGTTTATTGGGTTAAACTGATGGTGAGGAGAGGACTTACTTGTAACTCATTTCCACAATGTTTCTTCAGCCAAGTATACAACCATCTCTTTTATGTATATAAGTACACATATTTTTCTAGGTAAAGTAAGAAAATGTAAACTGCAGCCCCTGTAAATGCTGAGGATCTGTCAAGTCTTAGGCACTTCATCCCCATTGGCCTTGTCCCACACCCCATGCCATGCTGTGTCTGTCTTACGTGTTTGCTGTTCAGCAGCATGGCCCCTTTCTCAGGCCAGCATCCCAGGTTTCAGACACAGCTTATTAACCTGATCAGGCAACCAGGTGTGCCTGGCTCCTGGGGCTGCAGAATGACCTCACACTGTACAGCAGCTAAGGGAGGAGTGCTTTCTAGCAGGGACGTGCACTGAAGGTCCCACTGGGTGTGATGCTTCTTGCTATATCCAAGTGCCCGGGCCCCTGGAGCTTCACGTGACATGGTGTGGTATGCAGCTGTATACCCTTTATGTAATGTGGCATGTCCTGTACGATGGGGTTGAAAGATAATGGACTTGATAGTCTAATGATTCTAAATGCTGTCATACCCAAAATGCCTCACAAGCACATCAGAACAAATTAAGAAGTTTTGTATAAGTTTTAAGGATTTTCTTTTTTCTTCTCTGCTCATTTATGTTCTGCATTTAAGTTCTTTGTGCTGCATTAGGATGCACGATACACTTGTCCTATAAGTGCTACCTACTCCACAGTGGCCTGATGATGTTAGATCATACACTCATGGCAATACCAGTCTATTACTGTAGCAGGGATCCCAGTGAGGCTGGTTCTGCTTTTTCAATCTCACAGTGCAATTCCACAAGGCCACTGTTGGTACTCCTGGTACACACTGTGTTTCTACACACAGTCTCTAAACTGTCAGTGTTAGATTTCCCATGACCTTATAAAGCCACACTGACTTTAATGAGTGACATTCTATGTTGAGTGGAGCTAGCAATAAAAACTGGTCAAATATTACAAAATCTTGTAAAACATGTTACCTCATGCTTTCTTCTAATCCCGAAAATTCTGTCATCATAGATTTGTTTTATTCAAAATCAGGAAAGCACTGAATTAAATTAGAAGTTAACAGGTTTGCTACAGAGAAAAGAAATGCTTGCTTTCAAAATTATGTATTTATAATGCAAACTTACTTTTAACACTGAGCCTGCACTGTACAGAATTGTAACATCCCTCCTATTTTGATTTTCTATTGTCCGCAGAAATGTTTGTTATTTGTTGCAGTGACTTTAAGATTTCACCAGTTCTGTATAAAGTTTCTGTACACTTTAAATATGGTAAATTACTGTACCACTCACATATACTTTCTAGACTCTTGTCATTCACAGAACACTGGTAAACGGTGGCAGGATGGAGAAGATAAGAAACCTGTAGGAGTGAAAACCCTGCTTATGAATTGTATATGCACAATGGACCAAATTATGCCTTTCTGAGAGTATTTCTGTGATTCTGTGTTTGATGATTTACAGCAAAAGTGTTAGGTATCTGTTACTGAAATTCAAGAGTATCATAGATGTTTTTTCATTTTTCTTTTTGATTTTTTCATTCACTGTCAATATAGAGTCAAATGTAATTAGTTGAATGAATGCAGATGTGAAAGTTTCTGAAAGATGTGCAACGCAAGCAATATATAAACTAAGTTAGGAATTTTTAAAAGTTATTTAATGGCTCTTTCAGTGCTAAAAAAAATGTTTGTTTTTTTAAAACTTTCCAACTGCAGGGCTGTGAAGGAACAAACATCTTTTGGAATGTTGAGAATCTCCCTGCTATTGCTGGGGGTCTGGCTAGAAAGGGATTTTGCCCTCTTGCATCTCATGCTTTTCACATATCATTATCCATTCTCCACCTCAGGCCAGTACATTTTAGTACAAAGATTTGTTTTGAAGAGACAAAGGGTTAATCATTACTTTTCTGAGTTAATCGTGTAGAATTGGTGCTACCCTTAAGTCTAGAATGTGAAGGGAACTTTAGCAAGAGACACCGGTGTAGTAGTTAATAGTGCTGTTTAAATGCTGTTTATTGAACAGCTGAACACAGTTCGCCCTTTAAGGAGGGGAAAGAAATTGAACAATTTGTTTACGGTCAGTTTATCTCCTCTAAAACCACCAACACTAAAATGCTTTGGCCATAATCACATAGTTAATACATGGCATCATTATGATGCTATGTATTCCATATCTTAGCATGCTTGGAGGTCTTTAATGTTTAACCTTAAGTCTGCATGTCCTAGCCTTGCAGTTGTTGATCTGGGGATAAATTCAACTTTTTAAAAACATTGGTTTATGCCTAATGACTACTAAGTACAGGTAATCCCATTTTAATGTACATTTGGTCTGGATAGTTTGTACTGCAGTGTAAGAACCGCTGCTTAAAAAATACATAATTCCAGAGTTTCATCAGCTCTGAGAAATTAGTTATTCTGCTTTTCTCTTACTTAGTCTTACTGCTACTGAGAAGGATCAGTCAAGTACTTTTAGAATACGTGTAGATGAATTTGTGTCACATGTAGGAAATTTTTAAGCAGTATGTATCATCCAAGAAAATAAAGTGGTTTTGCACAATATGCTCATGCTTGTGAAACAACACATGAGACTCTCAGACCATAAACTTTATTTTTAAAAATAGAAATTAAAGTATCAGCTTAACATAGAAAAGCACTGAAGTGTTGCAGACTATTCTATTTTCTGCTGGGATAACAAATGCAAATACAGAAATAGGGTAGAGTTGCAACATTTTCATCTCATCTGGAAGCAAATATGATTTCTGTCTGTACTTTTATGAAATTATGTATCTGGTTTCTTCTGAAATCAAGTATCTGATTTCTTCTTGTGATGAAATGTTCTAAATAGATGTCACTCTGTGATCCCTATACAGTAGATTTACATAAGTATGATAGAAGTAAAATTAGGCCAATAAATCAAAATGAACAGTTGTATTTCTTATACACCAAAATTTTGGGTGCTTTCCCAGTTGTTTTCTCTACCATATCACCATGTATGATATTTGCATACTTTTACCAGACATATTAAGGTGAAACCTTTTACCTTCCTCATGATCTACCAACAATCCTGGTTAATGGGGGAGATACCAATCGAGTGGACATTAGCCAATGTAATGCCCATCTACAGGAAGGGCTGCAAGGGTAGGATCAGGGAGCTACAGGCCTGTCAGTCTGACCTCAGTGCTGGGGAAAGTCATAGGGCAGATCACCTTGAGTGACATCACTTGGCAGGTACAAGACAACCAGGTGATCAGGCCAAGTCAGCATGGGTTTATGAAGGGTAGGCCCTGTTAGACCAACCTGATTTCCTTCTATGACAAGGTGACCTGCTTAGTGCATGAGTGAAGAGCTGTGGATGTTGTCTTCTTGGACTTCAGTAAGGCCTTTGACACCATTTCCCACAGTATTTTCATGCAGAAACTGGCTGCCTATGGCCTGGATGGGTGTACACTTCGCTGGATAAAACACTGGCTGGATGGCTGGGCCCAGAGGGTGGTGGTGAACCAAGTTAAATCCAGCTTGTGGCCCGTCGCCGGTGGTGTCCCCCAGGCCTCAGTATTGGAAACTGTCCTCTTTAACATATTTAACATCAATGATCTGGATGAGGGGATCGAGGTTACCCTCACTAAGTTTACAGATGACTCTAAGTTGGGAGGTAGTGTCGATCAGCTTGAAAGCTGGGAGGCTCTACAGAGGGATCTGGACAGGCTGGATCAATGGGCTGAGGCCAATAGTATGAAGTTCAATAGGGCCAAATGCTGGGTCCTGCACTTGGGCCACAACAACCCCCCACAACACTACAGGCTTGTGATGTTAAATCCAGCTTTTGGCCCGTCGCCGGTGGTGTCCCCCAGGCCTCAGTATTGGAAACTGTCCTCTTTAACATATTTAACATCAATGATCTGGATGAGGGGATCGAGGTTACCCTCACTAAGTTTACAGATGACTCTAAGTTGGGAGGTAGTGTCGATCAGCTTGAAAGCTGGGAGGCTCTACAGAGGGAT
>NW_010428715.1:0-21094 GCF_000710305.1 Buceros rhinoceros silvestris | reverse complement strand
GACCCGGCACTTGGCCTTATTGAATTTCATAAAATACATACTTATGCTTCAAGTTTTTTAGTCGCACAGTTGGGGTAAATGGAATATTACTTGCAGCAAGCTTGTTATAGAGAGGACCCCGGAATCTTCTTGGAGTCTATGGAAGAGAATGTCCAGTAAAAACAGATCAAAGCATACTGCTCTCATCTGATAGGTGAGAGAAGAGAAAGAATTCAGGTTTCCCTCCAAGTTACTTTTACTTTCTAAAAGCAGTTTAGTTTCTCAATTCAAAAGCCACTGAGGTACCAGGTAACTTAAAATAAACAAATTTTGAAAAGAAAGCTTGCTAAATCTATTTTCACCTAAAAGGTCCAAAGGCGCCTCTTACTGAAGTCAACGAAGCTACACCAAGATGAATTTAAGTCTTGAAATTAACTTGTTCTTGTATGAAAAGGTCTTTCAATAGAATAGTCCATCTACCATCATAAAATGAAATCAGAAAGACAATTTATGAACTGCACTGTCAAGACAGAGGAGCCGCAATCTTGTAATAAATGAGGTGATTCTTTTACCTTGAGACAGTTCGATTTATAAGCCACTTCAGTCTTGCTGTATGCGGACTAAGCGCCCACTCTTTGCTGCCTGCACAGAGCAAAAGGCCTCCTGTAGCAAGTGACACAGTGCCTTTACAGTTGCTGCTCTCGTAACCCCCTTGTATGTCATCTGTGCATTTCATTATACACATCAATAATTAGTTAAGAATTAAGAAATGCAAGAGAGAGAACTCACACAAATATGTGAACAATTAAGATCTGTATTAATCTAATCAGTTTGCACACTGGCATCAATAATAACCATTTTTTAAAATCAGAACTATGTTCCTGAATATTCTTTCCTCTCGAGAATGTGGGTGTGTGGCTGCGATGGTTTAAAATGGCGCTGGCCAGCGGGGTGAGCTTTTGTATTCCTCCTTCTCCTCCCCGCAAAAGGCGGGAAAGTTTTCTCGCGGCTTTTGGGAAGAGAAGCTACAACCCTCTTCGTTCCCTGATTGGGAGGCGAGATATTCAGACACACCTCCGCGAATAAGCGCATAAAAAGGGGAGTTTGAGACGCTCCCCCGGGAGAGCTGCGGCACTTTTGAATTTCCACCCCAGCACTGAAAAAGTTTTTCATCAGAGAGAAAAAAAAACATCCGCAGTTACCTCAGCACCCCTGGAGCAGTAAAAAGATTCCTTCTGCGAAGCAGGTGGACCTTTCCGCTTTGCTGATTAGCGGTGGGGGTGGCTTTGGACTGAGTTCAACCAGACAAGGGGTAAAACCGTCTGCAAGCCCCCAGATCCTGTACGGAGGGGACAGATACCGATGGCAAAGGGGCACGCGAGCAAGGTTCCAGATGCCTGGCGCAGAGCCTCCGCAGACACAGGGAACCCACAAGCATTCCCTGAACATCCGGTCTGTATCCCGCTCCGCGGATGGGGAGAGCCAGAAGCCTCGGAGTTTTGCCCTCAGTAAACCCAGGTCTCCTCCCAGCTACCCCGGAGGAAGGACTACTGCATGGATGTTTGCCCCAGGAGAAGTTTTTCTCACACTGAAAACTTGTGAGGTGACAGAAAAGACTCCTTTCCTCACCCATCCCCACAACCCCTCCCTCCCCGCCCCGGCGGTGCGACCGCGTGGCGGGTTCTATGTTTGTAAGCAGGAGAGGTGGGTCGAGATGGGAGACTGTGTGATACTCGTATATGCCTATTTATGTATTTATCAGTTTCTCCCTCTCCCTCTTTTCCAGAACTGTTTAATTTTAAATGAGCGATTTATGGGTTTTAATTGCGTTCGCCATTCAAACGCTTCTGGTTTTGTCCCCTTTACGTTAAACCTGTGTTTGTTTTAATTTGCCTAAACAAAGCCTCAAATTCAAGCCGCAACGAGCTGCTAAGCTCCGTTCTGTGTAGGGTTTGGTGGGTTTACCTTCCCTCCGAACCTGCATTGTTGTGAAACCCTTTTGGTTTTAACAGCCACATAGTTTTTAACCCCGACGGTGGCATTCAAGTATATAACGCGGTATGTTCCTACTTTCATCAAATACTGCAATGTTATTAATAAGGGGTATTACTGAATATGCATATGGAAATGTATTAATTCAAAAAACCGTGAGAGGTGATTGTCACTATGAAGCCTGAAAAGAAATCTGTACTGAACGTTCCTGATGAAAACATTTTTCTTTGATGCTCAGAAGTTTCTTCTGCTTTCTTTAGTCCCTTACATCTCTCATTCTGACAGAACTGATTCACAAGTACAATGCATCTTCAGGCTGTTAATATCTTAACAGTATAATAGGTCTTTAAACAGAAAATATTTGAGTAGGCAATTCACACAGCCATGTGTGTGTGCTACACACAACATTAACAAGAGAGATTAGGAACAGTTAATGGTGTTTTCTAATCTATATTTCATACGCAGAAACAGATGGTTGTAACTGTCATTCTTAAGAAATCCAAAAAAGCCTGAAAAACCAGGCTGAAAGATCTGAAAATGTCAGGGCAATGGCAACCATACTTCAAATGGTTAAAAGAGAACACTTACTCTCCCATGGAGCAATCTTCCTCCAACTGACATTTGGCATGGATTAATTTCTTTAAAAAATTTCATTAGCAGCCAGATATATCTATTAATAGGATTAGCTAAACATGGGAAGTGAAATACCAAGTCTTACTCGGATTAGAGATTTTACTCACGGCCAGTTCAGTTCAGGTTTTCTTGCTTCAGAGATAAGTCATATTGAACTTCATGCAGTTTGACCTGCTGAATCACTCAGGTCATTGTTTAAAAACCTAAATCATAAAATTTAAATTAAAAATAAAATTTTAAAATCTGGGGATTTCACTAGGATACAGCTTTCCATCCAGTTGGAAAGACTATACGGCAGTGGCAGTCTATGCATAGACATCACAGTATTCTCCAGACTGCACTAAACAACCTTTTCTTTTATGAGAAAACTTAATTATTTAAAGAAGGAGTATATATAAATAATTTGCTAGGAGATAAATGAGTGGATATCCATAAATGTACTCCTCATCCATCCTCAAACTTTTGTTTAAATAAGTCTCCAAATACTCACTTAAAAATTACCTATTCTCAAAGACACACAAGCACAAAGTTAGAAACCCCTTCAGCACCTGGATCTGTAGTTTATCGTCCTATTTTGATGGTCTTTTGCACATGTTGTCAACCTCTATTACGCTACATGGAAAGAGAGGAGCAGAAGAGAAGGACAGCTGTCCCCAGGATGACTTATGCTTTCCCTGCCTTTCTACCCGACTGTGAGAGATAAACTACTGTCCTTGAAGTAATTTAGTTGCTAGTGATGCCATCCAACGACTGCTCCGTTGTGCCATTTGAAAAGGAGCCTGCTCCTGAGCTTAGGTCTTCTGCTAAAAGTAGAGAAATGCGTTAAACACCATAAACATCTATCACCCCTCAACCCATGGTTCTAGAAGGAGTATTTTTATCCTCATAATCAAAACACTCTCTTTGGGTACTATTTCAATACCAATTATTTCAAAAAGTCAGTAATGAAATCTAAGTAACCACAAAAGAAATAACTTTCTCAGTTCATTACATATCACAGCAGATTGTCACTTTACAGGAACTTCACATTCATAGATACATCAGATCAAAAAATTCTCTGTTCTTGTGCACTTAAACACCTGCACAAAACAAAGAGCAGGCCAGTCAGGTTCAAGACATAATAGTTATTCAGTTTTAATTGTCTCAATGTATAATAAAATACACTGACTAGATCACCCTAAAAAAGGTTTTAAGAAATTTTTAACATGTAACATAAAACTTAAGAGGAATTATTTTCGCTTCTTTTTGGTTTTACCATGCACAACTCACAGTCTCAATTGGGAACATTTTCTGTGCTCTACTGCAGCATTAAATAATAATAAACGCAACTACATGAAAAATGAAAATGATGAAATAAAGGCACCAGACTTACCAGACTGCATAGAAAGTGAATGCTAATGAAAGAATCCTTTTGAAAACAGAAAGTCAGGTGCATGTATCAAAGCCAGTTAGCATGTATTTAGCCTATAATCTAGTCAATCATTGACCTTATCAGAGTTACAAGGGTTATTGTATTTTTATATACATAAATGTTACTCTTAAATTGATATACATTTTACAAGACTCACATTTTATTAGGCAAGAAATTATGCATTATGAAAATAATTTAACTTTTGTATTCTCACATTTAAATATAACTTTGGCAATCAGGAGAAATCTACTTGTCTCTCATTCTTACGTGCCTTCAGTAATGTTGTGAGATGCTTATTAAGGACAGAACCACATTCTGCTCTTGTCATTATCTCCTTGGAAACCTGGAGTAGTCCAAGGTTAACTGCTTCAGATTTGTGCTGAATCGTATCCCAAGCCAAGATATCCTAATTCAATAAATAATTTTTGGAGCAGTTCCACTAATAGAGGATGTATAATCAGTTTTTTCCTAATGGCAGCAGTGACGGCAATAATATGATAATATGGTACGTGGCAAAAATCCTCTACATTATTACAGGCTTTAATAGGCATCCCTAGGATTTGTTTTCCAACTGCCAACAATCCATATATCCTGATGGCTGGAGAAATACAATTCAAACGGCTAACTCATCCTCACAAAGCACTAAAGGACATCTAACCACTGAAGTAGGAGAATCCTGCCTTGGGGTATAACCAAGCATAGAATATCACTGTATATTTTGGCAAACAAAGTAAAGTTTAAATAGAGCTTCATTTTTAGCACAAAAACACAACAGCCCAACTACTTCTCTTGCCTACCATTCTAAGAGAGGCTGACTTACAAATTTTCACTTCTTACTGACACACAGGTGCTCTTGTTTACAAAATATTTCACTGCACTGTAAGTCCATCAGTGATTTGATGGTGAAGAATACTCTCTGCGTTAGTTAAAAAAGTTAAAAAAATCCTAGAATCAAAAAAGTATTATACCCCAAAATTACATTTTAGGTATGATTAAATATTAATTTCGCAAGTCTCCCAACACCACTTTCTAAAATACTTTTTTCAATAGATAACTTGAAATTCAGACTCAGTTTTTTGAATGACACCCTAAGACTACCAAACATAAGGAAAGCTGCAGTTTCTGTTGGCATGATGCAGACTAAACTTATAAGATACATGCTGGTGGGAAGGCACTTGTATGGAATTAGAAGAACTGGGACAGACAATTATTTGAGAAACACCTAGTTTTGCAAAAGATTAGAGCAAAGGAAAAAAATGACAGTCTGTGATAATGCTATATTAAAACCCACAAATACTTTCTTTCATTTTAAAACTGTGAATTTATGCAGTAATTAGGGATCCATTTTAAGCATAGTTTATGTCGTGTTGCAATGGAATAATTTAAGGAACTTCTCCTGCCCCAGGTTGCAGAAAACAACATGGAAGGACAAAAATGGTATTAATGAAAATAAAATCTGGATTTTAAACATGAAATTTCCTCCCTTTTCTTATACATGCCTAATCTTTCATCCATAACTAAAAGCCATGTACTGAATTTCAAAGCATTATTTCTCTGCACTGCAATAAAGCCACTGTCAGAGTGTCTGCTGCAAAAACACAGAAAGAAACTAATGGTGAGTCTTCTGTACTACTTGGAAATGTTCTCCAGCTCAATGCATATTTAACAACATACCAAGCACTCACAGTTAAAATCAGAGTTAAAACAGAATTCGTTTTTAAGTTGCAAATGCTGCTTCACAAGAAAACAATAGCGTAATTTATTATGCTACTTATTTATTTCAAAATGAACACCACACCTGGATGGCAAGCCAGCCACGGTAAGTGAACTGGCATATATAGGCAGAAAAGCACTTATTTTGGTGGCTTAAGTACTATTTTCACTTTCAGTAACTGCAACTTGAACATGTAGTATACTGTTAGATATGAAATGTACTTCCAAAGTAGGACTTTGGATACAGAAAAAAACCCAGAAGATTCTCGATTCTTCTGACAGGAAGTTTAGTGGTAACCTAGAGTTCTGCCTTACGAAACGGCAGAAAGCTCTGGAGTAACAGAGAGGACACGTGAATTTCAGCTGAGATGAAAGCGAGAGAATTCAAACGTAACTAGAGCCTGAATTTACCACAAGCACTTCATCCAGATACCTGCCATCTTTGTCAGAAAGCCAAGACACGCGTTTGGTGCTGGGGACATGCCAGGAAGACCCTTGTCTATTTTCTGCTGCTCGAAGTACGCCAACTCTCCCGCCAGAGCTGCTGCATAGCAGTGAGCAGCTGTTACTATGGGAGGCAAGTAGACTATGATAACTACTAAACAAAACCAAAGTATCTACCTTTCCAAAAGAGGAGGGCAGCAGCCTTCCACTCTCTCTTGAGCTGGATCGGGAGGCAGTTTTACCCACACTCATTTCCTCTTCACATCTGGCTATCTTCTTTTTCAGTTTCTCTCTTCTTTGCTGGTCAGCAACTTAGGAAAGAGACAAAGTTTGTTCAGAACCAAACTGAAATACTATTCTTTTTTTGTCCTAAGTGATTTGAATATGCCACAGGGGTTTCCAAATGCTCAGCAATGTCAGACTACTGAGATATGTTCTACTTCCAACACACTGCAATTATAAAAAATTACTTCTTTTCTTTGAAGAAAAGTATTAAGAGTATGCTAGTAGCTGAAGCTGCATCTTAGCTTCTCATCTTGCAAATAACACGCCACTATGTAGGAAGTCCAAGATCAGTATGGCTAACAGAGCACTCTGCTCAAACACTCACAGTTTGCTCCCTCTCTCTTTTTTTTTTTTTGTTCAGATAGAACTCCTTTGACTGTACTCTCACCCAGTATTTCAGAAAAAAGAAAGTTTACTGTTAATAAATTTGGCATGCAAAAAAATTCATGGTCACATCATGGAAAAAATTGCAAGTGGTCTGCCAAGTACAGAAATGCATGGTAAAACAAGCAAGTTCCTGTCAAGAACATGAAAAATGAAGGCAAACATTATCAGATCAGGAGGGGAAACTGCTATCAGTCTACGCTGGTCTGCAGTCCAACACTTGTTCACAGTGTCCATGCAGCATGGAAGATGAGTTTGGTATCCATGCCATCAGATAGAGGAGCCCAAAAGGTGGGTAAACCTTCTGTGTTAGAGTTCATTATCAGTCACCTACATGTCATATCATATATAATACAGTCCAAATTTCTGGTATATTGTGAGCCCCTAGGTGCCATAGATGAAGTGCACAAAGTTGAAAAACCAAGATCAGGGTGATGAAAAACACTAATGATTCAATTTCCAAATGGGAAAGAAAAGGGTTTAGGCAAGCAACCACACTTTCACTATGTATACAGACTACATAGGCAACCTGTTTTAACTCTTGACTGTATTTCTCATTCACTTAACACAGACCGAAGGGTATGAATGGTTTGTTTGATACAGACACACAAAGGCCTTTGGGGATTTCTCCTTCAGTTTCATAATTTGTTTATATCCTACTCTGGTAGACCCCGATCTTCACACACACTACTATACTTAATGCATGGAAATGTAGGTAACTTCGTGGATTGGTGTGGTACATTCTTCCAGACAGCTGAGAGCTCCAGCAATCTGAGGACATTTAATCAACCTTTAAAATATACTCATATGTGTACATTAACTCTACAGACATACTAATCTCTAGGAATTATTTAAGTATGTGTTTTCATTTTATTAAATATTTTAGTCTCCTTTAAAACTACAGATTATTCCTTCAGATGCAAAATCCTTGCTCTCATTCCTCACAGAATCTCCTCTCAACCCTCTTTCTCTTTCAATTCTTACAATTGATATGTAAAATACAAAGTAATTTCTTTGATGACTGCTGATTTATTCTGCACATTCCATTAGAGTACCTACAATATGAAGTTGCTTTTATTACTGGAAAAACATTAGCTGAAGATATGCTAAATTCTACAACTCTGAATTAATATGCCTTGTAACAGAAGGAAAAACCACACCTTACCATTAAAAAACTAAAACTCAATATTTTTCTTCCCACACTAAATTATTATTATGTGGCTATTCTAATTTACTATTATTGCTAATTGTGTTTGCCTTAAAAGCTACAGATGAGCACTCAAAAATTAGCTACAAGTCAGAAATTTCATGTTTGAGATAAAGATGCTGGGCTAACAGTGCGTCTGTGTGTGCACACGCATGGAAGCTGTAAAACTTCACGTCTTGCCTACTGCTCAGGTAAAATGGTGATGGCTGAAATGGGTGTTGAATAGATATCTAGGGAAACAATGAACGAATGAGAGCTCTACCAAGCAAAAATGCAACTCGTGCAGAAGTACGGGTGTAAGTGCGAGTAGACGCCTGAAACAGAACTTTCCTTACACTCAAGTGATTAGGCGGAAAGCGGGTTTGTCTAAGACAAGACAGGCTTAACCACTTTACTGCATGTTCTACCTGCATACCACGGCTTAACAGGAGTTGCTGGGCAAAGTGCAAAGCAATGTGAATATTATTGAAAAATAATAATAAAAATAATCTTGTGTTCTCCACAATCCACTCTTTACAGGATAGCCCTGAGATGTAACATACATGGGCAGACTCTGCCTCTACTACTAGCGTTCAAAGCTATAAAAGCCAACTACTACAAATCTCCTCCAGAACTATGTGCTATGACTGTTCTCAGCCAAAGATTGGCTTGTGCCCATGAATAAAGAAAGGACAAATGAACGGTAAGTATGCCAGCTAATGCTATCTTTGGATGTCTGAATGACCCACTGGGACTACTGTCACCTGCATGAGAAATGTGAAGTCTTTGTTTCGCACCAGTCATATAGTGAGCTTAGCTCTGCTAATCCATTAAGTGCATTCCAAAAGCTATAAAGTCACTCACATGTACTGAAAGGCAAAGCAGACAAATGAAAAACAGAATGGCAGAAAATCCCTGCAGCGTACCTATTTTATTGCCAAATTAGGGAATTTTCAGGTTAGATCAACTGTAAAAGCTAGGAACCGTGAAACCAGCAGAGCAAGAGATAAAGAAAGCTTTCTTGAAAACAGTTAACATAGACAGCTAGATCTAAATTAGGATAGCCCTGAGGCAGTCAGCAAGTTACACAGACAAGGATACAGACACAAAAACACGCATGCTGCCTACCTCCCCTTACTTCACATGTCCCTTCCCCAGGCAGTGACTGGAGAATCCAGTCTTTCCATTTAACTTTAGCCAGACGGAAAATGGTATACAAATGGCCTGAACTTTTGAGGCACTAATTATAATATTACAACTGATGGGAGATGAAGATACTTAAGGCTGCCATACATAACCACTTGTCCTGCAGCTGTGAGAATATAAACACAGAAAGAACGAGACCAGCATTCAGGAAGAAACATGCAGTTTTAAAAGGGAGATTTATCTGTTAATTGGAAAGGCTGCTCACTGTTGAACGTATTTTCTGCTTCCAATCAATCACAGATATAACTTCTTTAGTTTTCAGAGAGGCTGACCAACGACATCCTTGGCATACTGTCACAGACTAGTGAGAAGTAAACATCAACTGCATTTATTACCAGATACTTAATAATTTCACTGCAAGTAGCTTTTACCGTACATTGGCTCCAGAAACATATCACATCTGCTGAGTTAAATAGGGAAAAGGTTCAGGACTAGAAGTATCTTGTGACAAATAAAAGAAAAAAGAAAACCACTGTTTTTTTTCCTCATCTCTTTCAAAAAGGGAAAACTAAATGTTTGGCATAGGAAAAAACACAGTTGATAGATCCAAATAACATTTTTAAAGCCTCATTAGAGACTTTGAGATTAGTTATATCTCATTAACTTCTATGCGCAAAACCACCAAAGACTTATAGTTTAGGAAAGAGAAAAGGTATTAGACTATAAACAAAGTAGTGATTTTAGTATATCAGATAAATTCAGAGCCCGTGAAACTAAATTCCATAAGTCACTGCACCCACCTCATCAATCTGTCCTTTTATTTCTGTTGTCAAAGACTGACCATGAATTTCAGAAGTTAAAACTGTAGCATTCTCCATAAAGATCTACCAATAAAACGCTGATCAATCTATCACAGAAGTGAAGTAACAATTCAGTCCAGGCAAAACCCCTTTTTGCGAAAAGTACACCACACTTCCAAAGCAGAGATCTCACCACTGTATTTCCCTGTTAGAATACTCCCTCTATAGGCTTGATTCTTTCTTCTTTAAGCTTAGGCTGCAGCAGTACTTCTAGATACACACTTAGAGTTATAAAATAAATGTCATAAACCTGGAAGGAAAAAAAAAAAAAACCAACACACATACCACATTCCTAAGCAGCTTGAAAGCTCTGTGCTTATAAGGATGGTACGATTTGAAATGCCGATGGTTGTCCCTTGCTCTGAATTTCCAATCTCTAAATTTATCACGTCACATCACAGTATAACTGGCCATTAACCTTCCGCTTACTTCATTTTTTATGTAAATAATCCAAGGCAGACAATGAAATATTAAGTTAGATTTAAATTCAATTCAACTTACAGAACCCCAAAAGAATTACCTATCTCAAAATAATCGTCAAAGGCAGCATTTCTCCACTGTGTTTTTATATTTTTGCAGTAAAACACTTCTGGTTATTGTTTATCTAAGAGAATTCAAAAAGGAAACAATGTAAACATTAACCTCATTTCTGCTGAGCTTGAAGTGCCTGTAGAGACCATAATTAAAGTACTCAACATATCAGTTGGCGATATTCTGCAAGCAAGCTCTTCCTTCTGTAAGAATTTTTACTATCAGCTTCCTAGCTCTACACAAATTCTCAGTACACCATGATTTAAGCGCCTGGAGACAGAGCCCATCAGATCAAGTTTTGCCATTAGGTGTGAAATTTGGGTTTCTCATAAGTCTCTCAATTTCTTAACACAGAAATTTTAATTTTCTTAACCCTGAGAGATGATTCTGCAGTCACATCCTTTATCAGGAATACTGTTCCATCAAATAAGGAAGAAAACACCATAAAAAAAAAAAATGACAAAGGATTTATTAAGCGCTTGATACCACAGCCTCGCTTGTATCAAATAGAAAGCAATGTTTGTATCCGGGTAGAGTACTTCAGAAATGCGATAATGCTTGGCAAAGTCACTAATGGCAAAACATGGCCATTCCTAATCCTTGGAAATAAAGCCTAACAGCGAGATAGGACTCCTTCAGAGGAATTTCAGGAGAGGCTAGAAGCACAGGATTACCCCAAATCCATCCACCTCCGATCTTCGTATGAGGTCCTCATCCAACAGACATCTCATGGATACTTTCTGTCAGCCATAGGAAGAACACACCACCCTGTGCACAGCTTTCTACATGGAAATTGTGAAACACAGCACCAATGGTGAAGAAAACTTCTGAGCCTGCTCAGGTAAACCGCTGTTTGTGTACTCTAGAAAGAGATCCATCTGGCTTCTAGGTGGGCTTGGACAGTGTGTTTTGACTCAGGGTACCACTGTGGCAGCCCCCAAGGACAATTTAGACATACTGTACTGACCTAATATTGAGAATAAGCAGAAAGTACAATTTTATTCCTCTCTTCTGGTATGCTATAGCTATTCTGTGATCTGCAGTAATAGTGGAAAATGGTATGAAAACAACACCACCACCCCCAGTGGACAGATGATAAAGCTGCGTAAATTCAATTAAAAATCAGGGACACATTTTCAGTAATAATGACTATTAACTACCGGAACAGCTACAAAAGAAAAGGACATCTTATCTATTTCCTGACCTTTACAGGTCAAGACTGCAGGTCTTTCTTGTTTACGTGCTTTATTTGCCATATTCGGTATGGTTGAGTTTGTATTTGCATAGACTAGATAATCTAATGTTTTTCAGCAACTACAAACTGTGAAAAATGTATTTTTGATGTACTGAATACATATCTAAAATTAATTATCTCTCATTAAAAAAGTAAACCTTTCTGTAGAAGAAACTTTAAAGTAAGTAACTTCTGCAAAAAGAACATAAAATTGCTAGTTAAAAGTATAGGTCCATAATGATTTTTTACACAGTAGTTTTCCTGCTCTCCAAAAATTCAGACTTCATAAATACACTCAACATCTTTCCAAAGACATATTTGAACTCTGAAAACACATGTGAGAATCAACGAAGTGCTTGACTTTAAAGAACTTATATTAGTTGCTTATAAATTTAATTTTCAGAAATATTATGTAAGGACGAGACTCAACAGAAAAGTTAAGAACCAAAGGCAGGGAGATTTTGTGAAAGCTTCTTGTAAAACAGAAGCAACAACAAAATACCTAAGACAGCTTTTCACAGATTTCTGCTTTTCACAGAATAAAGGGCAGATGGATATAACGTAAAACACGTGATCACATTAAAAATTAAGATTTAAATATAGAATTATTTAAAGAACATATATTTCTTTACATTTCTACTCGAACCCCCAAAAGAAGAAAAACATTACCAGTCAGTCTGAATTGTTTCTCCTTGTTTCTCAACCCTCCTCCCCCTGCCCCAAGTATTCAAGTTCCATCACGATAAAATAAATTTCTGGTGGGTAACTTCTTTTCTCGCCCGCCTGTCCCCCAGCCTCACGGTATCAAAGAGACCAGCATTCCCAAGCACACTAATCACTGGGTTCACGCTGTACTGTCAATATGCCCTGTGGAAAAACCACTAAAGATATGGGTTGAGAAGTTAGCACTGTTAAAAACCAGGCATGTGTAGCAGCAGCTGTCTTACTTGGCACAGCTTTCGTCGAGTTTTCTGGCACAAATTCCACAACCACAGACTTCTAATGGCCATCCGTATCAATCAACATGCTTAGACTAATTCTGAACACAGAAGTTTCACATTTCAAGAAGCTTCACATTTTAACAACTATTTTAAGTCAATAAGGCTGATCTAATACACAAGAACATGTTTGCTGTTAGCCCAGCGGCATGGCAGCTTGCCTACTTAGCTGCCAGCTAAGATACCAGGAAAAGAACAGTGGAAACTAAATCTACTTTAAGGACAGAACACATTCAGTTGGCCAAGGGAGAATACCAACTACAGTATCATGTTTAATTCTTAAACACTAATGACTGATTCATGGCAACAACCCCAAAGGGAAATACTCACCTGCTATTTTAGCAGTACATGAAGCACATTTTCAGGGGATGTTTCTTAACACTATCTGCAGGAATTCTGTTTTGTAACTCTATGCTATTAATAAATCTTAGCATCTCAAACTGAAAATATACCCCCTTCCCAATGTCTTTTTAAATAGGGGGGGGAACAGAAACCTTATTTGGGATGCAGTAAGTAGTAAGACAAGGAATGCAGAAAGAAAAAAGTAGTATTATTCTTCAGCTGAGTCAATGACAGGCAGAGACCTAACCCCTCCACTATAGAGATTCTCCTGATATTCAGTCATATTGGTGTTGCAGCTATGCCTGGATAAATTGTGAGTTTCAGCCAGAAAAAACAAATTGTTCCAAAAATACTCTAAAAATCTTTTCCTCTTACTTTCTTCCTCAGTACATTTTCAATACTCTTACTGCCTGAGCTATTGGCTGTCATCTCCACACAACAGGTGTCATAAAAAACGGAGGAAGAAAAACTTTCTTCGTGTGGATTGCCAAAGACACTACAAATGACACTCTTGCACTGAGCTTAACATCTAAATATGTAACTCTTGGTCACGCTATTATTACAGTACAGAAATCTGTATTCTGGATGAACAATGCATAGAACACTAGGAAAAAAACCCCACCACTCTTATTTTCAGTATGAAATAAATTGCAATTTTTTTTTATTTCATTCTAAACATCTAGAGTTTATAGGAATAGTGCAGATACTGGATAAGGGATGTCTAAGTAGTCTTAATCTTAAATACTCTGAAGTCAGTGATACCAAGAACAAAGAACTTAGAAGTAGTTGTGCCCCATGGAACTACCCTTTTGCTAACTCTGCACAAATTTCAACCTGTGTGGCAGAGTTTTTTATCTGTTTATAAAGCAATTTCAGTCAGGTGACACAATATATGAAGAAAGGAGGTGAGAAAAAAATATCAGTTACATGCACATGTTGAGTATAGATATTAAATCTCAAAGATTTTATTAAGGAAGGATCACCCTAAGTATCTGGTACAAATGCATACATGGAATCTCGGATCTACTTCAGTTGAGATATTTTTGACACTGACCACCATGAAACAATTTCAATTATGGCATCTAAACCCCCTATGTTCCACTATCCAACATTTGCCTTTTAAAACCAGAATTGACAGGAACAGGACCAATGCTTTCAATTAAATTCAGTTCTAATCCTGAAAATGTTTGAATTGGACTTTTGGAAAAAACTTTTAGCTATGTAGATATTGAGCACTGGAACAGGTTATTCAGGTTGCAGAATCTCCACCCCTGGAGGTTTCCAAGGCTTGGCTGACTGTTCCAGTGTTGTCAGAAGTCCTATCTTGAGCAGAAAACTCAAGGAGGACTAAATGACTCCTGAAGGTCCCTTACAACCAACATTTCTGTGATTCCATGAAGGCACACACGTGACAGAAGTTGAGCTGCCAAAAGAATAGGATAAACAACAATACATACAGGCTGAGCTGTTGGAAGAGAAATCACTAGACAAACGCGTGAACCAATGTCTCTCATCTCTGTCGAGTAGAAGGACCATCTACTGAAATGGCAAACAGTACCAGCAAGCAAACTGGGTAACTTCTAGCCTTGTGACTGGGGCAAGTGCTGAACTCCAGTGAGGTGATATTTGAGACATTTCTCTTACTCTTGCAGAAAAAACCAAAAGGGAATCTTCTAGTGCATGAAAAGTAAGTGTAGCATTTTATGCAGACAATTTAAATGAAAATGTAATTGGGAACATTTTTCATAATTGCAAAGTAAAAACACTATGTTGAGGAATACTCTAATAAAAATACATTGTTTATGTAAGGTTGCTTTATTACTTTGCTTTCTGTCTTTCACTTGGCACTCTCTTTTTTATTAGAGAACATGAAGCATCTCACAAAATAAACGTGAACACTGGATCAGAGACATAATACTGTCTTAAGAAGCCACTTCTACAGAAAAAATCACAATTACATTAATTGCTTTGTTAAACAGATTTCTAAAAACATCATGTTCATTGACACTATAATTGCACAATTCTTCTGAGTGCAGAACATCAAGCAAACAAACTATATTAGGGAACTTAACTAGATCTAAAGATAAAAAGCTTTAACCACACTAGATACTCAGCTCTGGGAAACCAAGAAGTAAAAAAACCCAACATTTCTTCAAAATAAATCTGGTGCTACTAACGAGGATCCCGATCCTTGAGCTATGATGCTCTCAGCTTCACTTTGAGCTAGCTCTATTTTGGGAATATAATAAATTTCAAGTAAGTAACAACTAAGCACTCCCAAGCCTTAGGCTGGAGTAACAGCAGATAAATTGAGGGTTTTTTGTAATCAAAGCCTTTATTTTTTTTAGCCCCTAGCTTTAAGGTTTTGTTTCTGAACAGGAAACATCTTCTAGAGTGGTGTTGGTTGCACACATTTTCTAATAAGACAAAACACAGCCGCAGCTTTTTCCAGTTTGAAGAGAGGTGAAAGATCAATTCAGTGAGGATTTAGCGTACTAATTTTATCAAATAGATGGGTAAAACCAAAAGCAGCAACAAAGGTGAAATGTTTCCATCACACTCTGTGTAGGAGATTAATGTTCTGTCTGTGACCAGGACAGAGTTACGCAGTCAGACACCGGTCGGAGTACGATGTACTGAAAGAGAAACATATTGCACAAAGCCTGCTATCTGAAATGGAAATTTCCTCACTACAGAGCACACCTGCTAGTGTCATGCCGATTATCTGCTAAGATTAAGGCATGTTGTTGTCTCCCAGAATGAACTCATTATTCAGGGAAACTTACTCTGGTGTGAAGAACACAACCTATCAGCCCAGAAGCATTTTATCTGTAAAGACAGCAGACTCTAAAATAGATGGGCATTTGTTGGTGTTGAGAAACACCCAAGATCTGAAAAGTTACGAAAGAATAACTGTTAACTAGGGAACCAAAGAAAGATTCTAGCAGATGTAGAAAGAAAAGCTTCTCAAGGATTTTATTACACAACACGTATGTGTAAATTTTCTTCTTACACCAGCCCTGTATCTCCAATCTTGTTTCAAAACAAATCTTCGTAAATCTTCAGCATGAGAAGGAAGGCTTTTTCAGGTGACTCTGCAGAATACGTGATCTGAAGTTTTTACTGCAGTCCGCAGAGTCTAGATATCCCTGCAATACTGTTGCTACTTGTGCTGCACCTTTTGAAAGGAGGAAGAGGCAAGCCACATAGAGCACCTTTGATCCTGGTGCAGCTTGTTGCTTAATTCAGTCTCAACCCATTACGCAGAAGGACTGAAAAAAATTCTAATGGAGTCTTTCTGCCGAAAGGATGACTGATTACCTGCATCAGCTCTAGTTACTTGGATCATGTTACAGGGCAGTATCACTTTGGTTTGACTGGATTTGAGACTAACCACAAAGTATTCTATCCTCAGAAGACTTATCTTCTAAAGAATAATTTCTTCCAGTACCTCAGCAGCTGTGGTTTGACTGGATTTGAGACTAACCACAAAGTATTCTATCCTCAGAAGACTTATCTTCTAAAGAATAATTTCTTCCAGTACCTCAGCAGCTGTAACTAAATATTGAATTGTAGAAAAAAAAAAAGATCTTTTTCTAAACTGCATTAGTGAAGACGACAGACAGATAACAGAAATATACCTTTGTCATTTTAACAAACAGCTGCTATTTATCCCCTTTGACTAATATAGTTCATTTAATATTCCATAAATCAATCATTTCAAAGCATTGCTCTTCAGCTAACGCTGTGAAGTGAGGCTACAGTACTGATATCTTTAAACAGTGTTCAGAAATGAGACAACTCCGAGAAAAAGGAACTGTAGTTTAATCCAGGCTGTGGGGCTGAGCACTTGTAACTGGCTCTGTTTTTTGCAAAAGGGAACTAGAAGTTTCAATCCTGGCCCCCAGGTGCCCACGTTCCCAAAATTCTTGAAAATTCAAGGTGACATCGTATCAAACGAAAGGAGAGAAAACATGCTGAAATTTTCCTTATGTGCTCCATTAACTGTGTGGATGAAAAGACTTCTAAGCAAAACTAATTGTGATCCTAAGCACAAGTAATCACTAACAGACTAGGTCCATATCATAAGCGTTCTATTGACTGCAGATTCTTACATATGGCTGGAGCAGCATATGAAAAGCTGAAGAAACAAGCAGATATATGAATGCTTTATTAAGGTTTATAGTCTGTTGTTACTCTTCTATTCCTCTGTGTCTTGTTTTGTTAAGTTAGTTTTACAGAAGCTTTTGCAGAATTAATGTATCACACTTACGTTTGATGCTTCTCAGCCTACTTTTGGGCACAGAAAAGTCTACAGCCGCTGAAAATAAGAAAAAAAATGTGAGTGATTCAATATTTACTAAGTATTTGTGGTGGCTAGAAAATAAGTAGAATTAAAACAACACAGAACAAAAACTAATTTAATCAGAACATAGCAGTTTTTCTCTATTTTAAAATATACTAGTTACTGTGTATTTAAAGTATTAGATTGATATTAATACAGTCAGAGAATTTTTGAGATAAAGATGTTAACAGAAAATACATATTTGAAAGGAGGAAAAAATTATCATTTAAATGAAGATTCCTTAAAAAAGGTTTCTATACACTTTGTGCTGCTGCATTTAACTGCACGCCTGAGGTTATAAGTACCTTCTAACATCAAAATAGGTGAAAAAATCTTATACATATTTAGTGCTCAATAATAGAGATTAGTAACACGTTTTCTCATTTGCCAACACATTTGGACAATTTTCAAAGTCCTTAAAACTACCTAGTGCCACTGACTGAAATAGGAACAAAAGATAATGAACATTTTTAAATAAGAAAAGACACAGTGAGTTTAACTACAAATGTTCTGCATGCATTCCTAAAATAAATTCTATATGCTTGCTATTGTGACTATCTCCATGATTTTCAATTCAGCATATTATTTCATAACTCATTATTTTGTCAAAAGCAGAATGAAGAGAATACAGCATAAAGTACCCTAAAATTAACGTTGTATCTTTAGAAGCACCTAAAGAAAATGTTTTCACACAAAACTTCCTATTCTAGTAATACAAAAGTATTACTAAGCAGCTGCCCTATCTCCTTGCTGACATCAGTGCGAGTATGAAACTGGAAGAAAACTACACTTCCTACAATCTGGTTCTTTCCCTCTTGATACGAGCCTACTCTGAAAGTATGAGCTAAATCTGGGGGTAGAAAGTTCTTTCATATATGCACACTTTTACCTTTGGCTGAAAGGATTTTGTTGTAATGAAACACCATGTGATCTCTGATCAGGTACTGGCTCGTTAGACTTCGGGAGGAGTCAATGCAGAAAGCTGTTAAGATTAAAATATATTTAAACATTATAAAGGCTGGCATAAGAACACTAAACTTTTAAACAGCTATTAGCTGCAATGCAAAGCTACAAACGTTAAATTACTGTGTGCTTAACTTCTTTGCCAAAATGCAATTTTTCCTTAGCAAGTGCTATAAACACGAAATCATCCTGTCTGGTTTTTTTTTTTCCCCTCTACTGAGCCATTACATGAATAGCTATGAAGTGGCTGAAGTTGGACTGTGAAAACATCAGCATGGAAACTGCCTGTTTCTCCACTCTATGCACTTTTAAAAAAATATCTGAGGTGGCAGCATGGCATAGAAACACGTACTAGCGCATGTAAACTACTGACTGTAAAGGTGTACGTTTAACCTCAGCCGTTCTTTAAAGCAGTCACCATATCTATATTCCACCTAACATAGGTGTGTTATCTATATATATTTAGATATCTTGCTAACTGTTTCTAGCTAGCAGTACAGTCAAGGCAAAACTCACTCCTCATAAGCATTTTTGATCACGCATACTAAATGTAAGTACTATTAAACTTTACAATTGAGCGCAATGCAAAGGTTTTAATTATAAAAATATTTTAATCATAAAATCAATTAAATCACATAAAAGGAGCCTACCATCTGACAAAAACACATGCGTTACTTACCATTACTCTTAGTACTCAAGTGTCCTCTAAATGGACTTGCTGGACCATATCTGGGAATGCCAACATCTGTGTATTCACTCACTTCAAAAAAGCGTCAATCAAAACAAAACAAATGTTAGGAAAAACACCCCACACATTCTAACAGCAAGATAAAGCAGAGAATCTTTCACCAAAGAACTCATGAATTACTGTAGTAGACCTTTTTCACAGAGGAAAAAAAAATTGTATTTGAAGGTTATACTATTACTGAAGTTCAGCAGTGTAGTTAACTTCATTTAAACACCGAGATACGATGGTAGCACTTTCGCTGGTTCAGAGAGCTAAACAGTACGTGAAAGCATTAGATCACTTCAGTCTGAACTTGACAATGGTCATTAACCTGCAGATATATGGCCACAGTTTTGTATCTACGCCAGCCTCCCACTCATTTGAAAGTTTTATTGATTGCATTTTATCATTACATCAAATAACTAATGTGAAAAATATTCTGTACATAGACAATGACTGTGATTAGTATTATACTAAAACGCAAGTTTAATAGATTGAAGGAATCATGCTTGTGTGAAAATCAACCTATCAGTGAGAACACACTATTTCAAAAATCACTTGTTAATGTAAGAGGAATTTGGTTTGCCATTCAATCTTCTGGCAGTTCAACAGACTGGGAACTCTACAGACAAGTGTAGATGCTCACCAAACTTAATCAACCAGTCGTTCTGAAAAACAAAGGAATGTGAATTAAAAGCTCTGCATCTCCCCGTGAAAATAAATGCCATACTGTCACTCTCACAACTACCACGTGTTACGCAACCTGCAATTTAAAAATCTGCACCATTTTCAGAACAAATTTTAACAGGAGATATCCTACTGCCACAAATACTAGCATTTACAAAGCATTCCTGTAAGGTTTCCAAGACTCAGATTAAAACGTAAAGCAAAACAAACAAGATTTCTTTAACTGAATTAACATACCACACTTACCTAACATCTGTTATAAAACCATGCAGCCAATTTCTACAAATTTGTTATTACTGACAAGGTCCGTATGCTCTTCCCATTCCCATCCTATCTTTCATCTGTCAATTCAAGAGTCTGCAACTGCCACGTACACATTTGCTAGCAACTGGAGGCACTGAAGCTCTGGGGCAGTAACTCTACTGCTCTACACCTACTGCTCACCTCCAGTTTTCCACCTCTCATTAGATGAAGAAGCAAGCTGGACCTAGCCAAGATGAGTGAGAATCTCTTCTCAGCGGCCTTCAGCCAGCTTGACAAAGGCAGAAAATTACAACCTGAGAGAGAGGTGCAAGAAGCCATGCCACACATGTTAAAAGCCCCATAATTCTACCTCTCATGGCTTCTTACCTCCTGCATGCCCTGCACCTGCCTTTCCAGGTCTTTTTTATTCACCACTGTAAAATAATGACTATTAAGAGTACTATTGCAATTACATACGTAAAGTAGAACTACAGAATGTAGTAGCTAAGTACAACAGCACGTTGAACAAGATGGTTAACACAGTATCCGACTATTAATTAGAGACAGCAGCAAAATGAATAGTTCCTTTAATAATGTTGTAATATACATATCCCTAAAGGTCTTATAAAAAGACCTTAAAAATTTCAAGTGACCAGAATTAGCTGAGAAAGTAACAAAATGTATCATGAGAAAATAAATAACATTAAAATCATTAGCATGCGGAAATGTGCAGAGTACTTTCTTGGGACCCTGCTGTGAAATGACCCTACATGTGGACCAATAAACTCAATACACACTCTCGTGAAGCCCAACAAATAGCAAGGCAATTCCGACTTAGTATGAGGTTTTCACAGTTAGGAAAGCCAGCCCTTACACAGTATGGGCTTCTGCAGCTTTACAGTATTAGAGACTGTGTCTGCAATAACAGTGCTCCCACTTCGCTTTGCTGTGAAGTTGCCAGACCAGCAGTAGGACAGGGACAAAAAAAAAA
>NW_010428714.1:40635-41365 GCF_000710305.1 Buceros rhinoceros silvestris | reverse complement strand
TCAACCACGACACGCAGGACGAGGCCGGTCTGGAGGTGCACCAGTTCTGGCCGCTGGTGGAGATCCAGTGCTCCCCGGACCTGCGCTTCTTCCTCTGCAGCATGTACACCCCCATCTGCCTGCCCGACTACACCAAGCCGCTGCCCCCCTGCCGCTCTGTCTGCGAGCGGGCCAAAGCCGGCTGCTCGCCCATCATGCAGCAGTATGGCTTTGCCTGGCCGGAGAGGATGAACTGCGACAGCCTGCCGGTGCTGGGGGACACCGAGGTGCTCTGCATGGGATACAACCGCACGGAAGCCACCACCCTGCCACCTTTTTTTGGGAAGCCAACGCGCCCAGCCAAGGATGCAGCCAAAAACCTGACGCCGCTCGATGGGCAGCTTCCCTCAGGGATGGACTGCGGCCGGACTTGCAAGTGCAAAGCACCCCTTATCCCCATCTCCAAGGAGTCCCATCCTCTCTACAACCGCATCAGGACTGGTCAGGTACCCAACTGTGCCATCCCCTGCTACCAGCCTTACTTTACGCAGGATGAGAAGACCTTTGCCACCTTCTGGATTGGCCTCTGGTCCATTCTCTGCTTCCTCTCCACCTCCACCACTGTGGCCACCTTCCTCATCGACATGGAGCGCTTCAAATACCCCGAGCGCCCCATCATCTTCCTCTCTGCTTGCTACCTCTTCGTCTCCGTAGGCTACATCGTGCGGCTGGTGGCAGGGCATGCCAACGT
>NW_010428714.1:38467-40478 GCF_000710305.1 Buceros rhinoceros silvestris | reverse complement strand
CAGACCCCCACCACATCCACTATGAAACCACAGGCCCTGCTCTCTGCACCGTGGTCTTCCTTCTCCTTTACTTCTTTGGCATGGCCAGTTCCATCTGGTGGGTTATTCTGTCCCTCACCTGGTTCCTGGCAGCTGGCATGAAGTGGGGCAATGAGGCCATCGCTAGCTATGCACAGTACTTCCACCTGGCCGCCTGGCTCATCCCCAGTGCCAAATCCATCACTGTCCTAGCGCTCAGCTCAGTGGATGGTGACCCAGTGGCTGGAGTTTGCTTCGTGGGCAACCAGAGCCTGGAGAACCTGCGGGGCTTCGTGCTGGCACCACTTGTCGTTTATCTCTTCACGGGCAGCCTTTTCCTGCTGGCTGGCTTTGTCTCACTCTTTCGCATCCGCAGCGTGATCAAGCAGGGTGGCACCAAGACTGACAAGCTGGAGAAGCTGATGATCCGCATCGGCATCTTCACGGTGCTCTACACCGTGCCTGCCACCATCGTCATCGCCTGCTACATCTACGAGCAGCACAACCGGGAGGCGTGGGAGCGGGCGCAGAACTGCTCCTGCCCTGGAGACACCCACCACCCTAAGCCTGACTACGCCGTCTTCATGCTCAAATACTTCATGTGCCTTGTGGTGGGCATCACCTCTGGCGTCTGGATCTGGTCTGGCAAGACACTTGAGTCCTGGAGACGCTTCACAGCTCGCTGCTGCCAGGCCAGGAAGCCCAGCGGCACCTCCGTGTATGGTGAGGCCAGCCCGGCACTGGCTGGCAGGACGGTGCTGCCCAGCATGGCCTCCTACCACAAGCAGGTCTCACTGTCCCATGTGTGACCAGAGGGAGCCTCGGTGACCCCAGAACAGGGAGGAGAGGGTTGCAAAGACCCTGGGCTACAGAAGAGGGGGTGGCTGCTGGGCCACCCCTGGCATCCTCAGCCCCACCATGGTGGTACTGCCTGGGACAGAGCATGTGCGCCCGTAGGGCATGGTGCAGCCATGGCCCCAGGCAGGGCAGGGAGAGATGCTGCCAGCAGAGGCAGCAGGGACAGAGGGACAGGAAGGCCTGGAGCCTGGCACTGCCATGTGTGCCCCATTTGGGGTCTCATGCCCTGTTTGGGTCCTGTGGTGCTGCTGCCTGCAGGCTGGTCAGGTGGCAGGTAGCCCTGTCACACTGATTTGTGTCCTACAAGAAGCTTCTGGGCAGGTCTTGCTGGTGCCAGGGTGAAGGGGAGAGCTGCAGCAGGTAGGGTGGGTGGTAGCACCCCACTGGCACCCAGACACTCACTGGAGCCCGGCATGGGGGTGTGAGGGGACCAGGGAGAGCTGGCAGTGCTGCACCCACCCTCCCAACCCCACCCTGGGCAGGACTGGACGGTGACCTCAGGGCACCCAGACACAGCTACATGTTGTGGAGGAGAGAGCTGGGGGCCCCTGGTGCGACGCTGTTGCGGGCACCATTCAGGCAGCACATGCTGAGTCGGGGAGGAGGTAGCTGTGTGGGCTGGGGGCTTTGTGGGTGGTGATGGTGCCTGAGGAAGGGGCTGCAGAGAGGGACTGCCCCCCGGCCCTTGAGGCAGGTAGAGACAGTGTTCCAACTGTCGGCAGCACAAGTGGGGACTGGGCAACCCCAGAGGTCCCTTCACCCTCGAGCAAGCATGTGCCAGCTCTCCTCAGGTGAGGGGTGAGGGGCTGGGTAGGGTCTGGTGCTGGTGGGGCTCAGCTCTGTGGCAGGTTTGACCCACTCCTCTCTGATGGGCAGTCCGCTCCGCCACCTGTGGAGCACCTTGCCTGCCCTGGAGAGTCAAGGGGCGGCAGAGGTGACAAGGCTGCCATCCCGTCCCAGCACGGGGTTCACAGCCTGGGGCTCCGCTGGCTCTGGCACCAAAAGCAGCACTCTCCTGAGCTGCGTGTGCTCTGGGAAGGGGTCACCGCTCACCTCCACAGTGTGGGGTGAATGGCTCACATCTCCTCTGTGCCATGCAGGTTCCTTGGGGTGAGGTGGGCAGCCTCGGCGCCCT
>NW_010428714.1:37994-38261 GCF_000710305.1 Buceros rhinoceros silvestris | reverse complement strand
AGGCATGTAGCTGCTGGGTTTGCCATCCAGCTTCCACTCTTCTTGTTGCTTTTTTCAAATCTGCATCACTGCTGGAGACGGTGCTGGGTTCAAGAGTGAGGAGTTAATTTCGAACACTCAGCGAAGTGCTCATACACCCTTTCCTCCAGCTTCTCAAGCCTTTTTCACTTCTCCAGGTCAGGCAGCAGAGCACTGACAGAACCAGTGCCTGGCATTAAGCAGTGGTGACAGCTGGGTTTCGATAAGTAGAATGATGGGGGGGGGGGG
>NW_010428714.1:11438-37809 GCF_000710305.1 Buceros rhinoceros silvestris | reverse complement strand
TGTCTTGTTGTCAACTTCACTGAGCACAGAGAGGGTGAGGGGCACCAGCTGTGGCATGGGATTTGTGAGAGGTGCCTGCCTCTGGCTTCACCCTACATGTGAAAGCACCCGTTTTTGGGGTTTGTTTTTTTTTTAATTTCCCTGTCCAAAGTAGTGATCATGTATTTAACTGCCCAGCCATTACCTGAGTCCTTTTTTTTTGCCTGCCTTCAAATGTGGCACTGTGACCCAGCTGCTTGAGCACAGGAGAACTGCTGGCTTTGGTCCCATGGGGCTGCAAGGATCCGAGGTTGTTCTCAACACCCTTGGACCACTTCAGTCAAGAAGGTTTTCATCTAATTTTAAAGCCCTGGGAAGTGAGGGGATGCTCGAGTGGCACATCTACTGATAAAGGTGCTGCCAAGGTACTGCACGAGTCTCTGGGGCATTCTGGGCAGAGGAGCCAGTGGTGCAGGGACTGCTCAGTGGCACGTATCAGCTCTCTTGCAACAGAGGGCTCACCTCCTCCAGCGTGTTGCAGTGCTTCATCGTGGACAGAATTGCACCATGTTGTGTTACAAACTGTAAATAGTTGTATTATAGCCTGATTTGTGCATACAGCAGCCATAGCGACCTTTGATATGGGTTTGGGAGAGGTGTGTTCTCGGCAGCAGGGCAGGTCAGCCGCAGAGAGGCTGTGGGTAGTCTCGTGTTGTAATCCAGGGCATCAAATGACTCCAACCTGCTCCAGTCCATGCCTCACTGGACTCCCCTCTTTCTATAGTGCCTTTTGTAGATACAGCTAAACACACATCAGGCAATACAATGAACAAATCCATGTCAAAGGTGGTGTTTTGTTGTTTTTGTTTTTTTCCAAAGTGCAACTAACTGTTTAAAGCTTTTTTTTTTAAAAAAAAAAAAAGAAAGAAATCTAAGATTAGCTACAAACCATTGCCTATTGAAAAATGCAAGAGCAGTTTCAGCTTTGATCTAGTGGGAGGTTAATACAATCAACTTGTGTTTGAGCCTGGCTTCTCAGCAACAAGTGGCAGGAGGAGGAAAGGAGCCATTGCCGTATGCCCTGTGTGCTGTAGCCAATTTACATGTTGATTTTTGCCTTTCTGTTACTGATGCTCTTCAATGTTGTTTAAATAACTGTGAAATAACTGTTAAATAGCTTTGTGAAAAAACAAAATTTTACTCAAAGCGATGTATTGAGGTTAGTTATTTATGAGAAAAAAGTGTACATTGTTTTCTTTGCTTCTGCTGGAATATTAATTACCATAAAACTTGTCTGGGGGGTGGACGGGGAGGCATGTGCTGGAGGGCTGTGCAGGGTGCTTATCACTGAGGATCACAGGGGGACTGGTGAGGCAACTTGCGTGGTGCAGGAACCACAGGCAGCGCTGCCCTCGGCACAGGTGCTGGCTGGCTCTGCACTGAACTGGGTTTAATCCTCAGGGGCTGCCATCGTGAGCTGGCTGTGCCGCTGGCTGGTGCCCGTGACCTCGCTGACAGCGTGTTTCCTTGACAGGCCAAGGTCACACCTCGCTGGTAGAAGAGGGTTAACTATCAACTTTTATTGGCATTCTGCAGTTTGCACAGTATCAGTCCCTTGCCCTGCACTGAGATCAGGCCCTGAAGAGGTGCCCTTTGATACTTGCCAGGCCAAGCAGATGACAGCTCTTAGCTAAGCAGGACACTGCTTGCCGATGTGAGTGTCGGTGTTGCCATCTCCTCATCTTGGGAGGAGCACTGTAGGAAGGACAGCAAGGGGTTAAGGCTGGTTCCACAGTGACTAATGGTGCAGGACTCTGCTATCTAGTTAGGTGTGTAGGCACACACCAGGTTCCACTAGATAGGATCGCTTACCTGGAAGCAGCATTCCAGCACCCAGTGATAAACGCGACAGCCACACAAACTGACTCACCCGATTCCTCACTGAGGGTGACGTGCAACCCCGTGCTCAAGCACAGGCAGAACACGCTGTCAGGGGATGAGCCAATCATGCACAGGGCAACTGGTTTGGGGTATGGAGGGGACACGCACCATCACAGCATGAGGTTCTCACCAAGAAGCTGCGGCCACTGCCCGCCTCCGCCAGTAACTCCAGCACCGCCGCTGGCAATCTTGTCATCCTCACCTCCCAGGAAGGCACCATGTCCTCGGTGCCTCAGTAAACAGGAATTTGGCAGCGCTGCCATCCACCGCCTACCTTGAGCCACTGTTTCCGAGCAAGGGAAGGGCCATTACTGTAGGCAGCTGTTTGCAAATCACCTGCAGGACTCTGTTCCTGTGAGCGCACACACATGGCTGCAAAGAGCCCAGCCCACTGCTTGTGCTGCTATGTCGCTCAACTTGTGCCATCCTCAAGGCAGTCACTGGCTGCTTCAGGATCGAACAGTGAAAATGCAGCACAATTTCAGCCTGGGTGGCATGAGGATTGACGGTGTCTGACAGCACGGGGCCCATGTGGCTTCTCAAATAGCTTTTAATATCACACAGCAGAAGCCAAAGTTGTTTCACCTCAAAAATGCCTTGTCCACAAGGGCAGGCCAAGGCTTTGCTAATCCTATGACAAAGCAGCCCACGTTCAGCCAGTTAAATGCTCTTTTGCTAGCTTCTCAGTTGGAGAGGTGGGGAGTTGGTTGTTCATAAGGGCTCTACAGTCACGGTGGCAGCACCCCGTCATTCAAACAACTTACTTGGGGTAAGTGTAGTTTTCCCAGATAACATTATGGAAAGCCAGTCCTACGTAATGCTATTGACTGTTGTGCTGTGGGAAATACCAGTGGAGGCTGGGGGCAGCTACCTGCCCAGTATTGAGCTCTGAACACACCAGCTCACCCTGCCCCACGCACACCTGCCAATCCCTGTGCAGGTTCTTGCCTCAGTTGCTCTTCTGTCCTCTTCTGCTTGCTCAGGTTAGGCTTGACGCCTATCTGCTTATCCAGAAGCAATGGTCTTGACATTTACTCCATCCCTGAAGTGCCTGTCCTCTTAATAGCAAACTCACTCTGAAGTAGCGCTCTCAAAATTCCCTTAGAAACAAAACACACAGTCCCCGTACACAAAGGGAAAGGGCTGCTGAAGCCCAAGGCCATCACGCAGCTCACAAACACAGCCATGGCTTCTGGCCCCTGCTGAGCACTAACACACCCCACACGTGTTCTTGCTGGGCCTTAACATCGCTATCACCTCTGCAAAAAGTATTTCCTGCCAGACAGTGAGTGCTGCCCTGGAACTGGATGCAGGCAGAGGTCACCTCAACATAGATTAAATGTTATTCAGCTGCTGGGTTAAGAGAAACAAGGTACATCGATCCTGTAGCTGGTTGCTCTTCCCTTGGAGCAGAGGTAGGTAACACTTTCTGTAATTCCAGTACTGTAACTATGATTGTAATTTCCCTTTTGCCTTTTTGAGATAAGAGCTGCCAACATACAGAGTTACAGCATATCCTCGTTCCCTGTTCATCTTCCAGCAGAACCACCTAAATGTAATTCCTTCTGAAACACCATCACTGCTCATTGCTTCAGAAGGGAGCTGTATGGTTTACTTTTTATTGTTTACCTAAGAAATCCACTAGCTGTGTTTTCCAGTATCTAACTCTTTCAGGGGGACCAGAATGTTAAATCTTGAATAGAATTTGTATTTTTCTTAAGAAGTTGAGTTGTAGCCCATTTAGCATCTGCTGAACAGATAAAAACCCTATTTACAACATGCTCTGGGCATGTAAAACTAAAGTAGTCAAGGTTCAAGGCAAAGTTAAGTTGAGAGCAGCAGTCTCCTGCAGGATATGTTGCAGAAGCAGCTGTCAACTCAAGATGTTACTCCCTGCCATCCAGATTAGCAGGAAAAGCCTCCATCTCATTTGGCAAAAAAGGTACATGACTGTCCCAAGTTTCTGCTGAGCTCATCACAGCTGAATGGCTGCATGTGTGCCCCAGCCCACAGCTAAGCGCATCCAGACTGATCCCACAAACTTGAAGGCATCTGGCAGGGCTAAGGAAAGAAAAGCTTGTTAGCAATTAGGTCACAAGTCAATCCAGGAGTTGGTCACTTGTAGCTTCCACTTTAGTGCTCCTCAAGGGAGGACTTAAAAGCATCAAATCACCTCCAGAGAGACAGCCTTACTTAAAGGCCATTTAAGTGCAAAGAAACATTCAGTGACTAGTTATTTGAGTGGCCCGAGTCAAACTAAATCCAAACATGTGGGAAAGCCAGGCAGCTGCACAAGACTGCACCGCGCCTTCGGCTGAAGCAGGCTGCAGGGCCCTGCCCAGGCTGCCCAGCAGGCAGCTCGCAGTTGCGGAATGACCTCTGCTGCTGCCTCCCCAGCCATCCACAGGTCACCGTGATCAAATGAAGGCGAGGGGCTGGTACAGGGAACGGAGGGGCCTTAGTGACATCACTGCGGGGTTTTCTTCTTTCTTTTTTCCTACTTGAGAGGAGCTGCACAGCACCAAATCCTTGTGAGGGGAATGAAATCAGACTGCTGTACAGAACACACGATTCACCTTTAACTTTAATTAAAATAGAGTTTATTAGCTTTTATTTTAATACAAACATGAGAAAGGAAAACCACCTGAAGATGTAGCGTTATTCTCAAAATTGAATTGTGATCAATACCTGAAGTGCCAAGTTCCACGGATTTGGGAGCCAGGGGCTGGCATATTTGCATATCGCAGAAGGCTGTATGCATCATTTCAACAGCTGAGTGCCGCCAAACTGGGGGTTGCACTCCGACAGCCCCGCTCTCAAAAGCATACGGACTCTCTATTCAGTGTGAGTTTCTGGGCCTTGGCTGGAAGAGGAAGTGCACAAAACCCGTGCCATTTGGAGGGAGATCTGCTCCTAGGACAAACTGCCTAGAATCTATTTGGATCCATGAAGGGAAGATACTACAAAGACTTGTAACAGGAAGAGTCTAATAATACTTATCCTGTTTAGAGTTCAGTTTCAGAGCCTGACAGTAAGCTCCATTCCAAAGTCTCAGAAAGAGCAAAACCCAAGCTTCTAGAGGAGCTGCACAAGATAAAATTTGCTTTGGAAAAAAAATAAAAAAAAATAAAGGGGGGGGGCAGGGGGAGGAGGGGTTATAGAAAATTTTTTGGTAATTCTCAACTGAACACAATATTTTTCAATCTACCTGATTAGGTAGTCCAGGATTCTCAAACTCATTACTGTCTCATTATGAATGTAAATCCCTCCCTGGAAAAAAAAAACCCAAGAAGAACCAGAAGGATGCAGAATATCAGCTTTAGGAACTCCACTGTACATAGCACAAGAGATCTGCAGTAGAACCTGGGGAAGCAGTGCTGCACACATGCCGTTCACAACTGGATTGCTACACTGTCTGGGACAGCGATGATGTTTCCAGACCAGCTTTCTCATTCAATGCCTCAGAAACATACACAGATTGCATCTCTTCCACAGCAATGTAAGTATTAGAAAATGAGAAAAGCACCATAATTCACAAGAAATGCAGCATGGACCCTACACATTTTAACAATACACAGAACCTTATCTCTGCCCCCAGTCAAAACATTCAAAGTCTTCTGACAGTCTCTACTGGAGTGAAGTTGTGGGTGCAGAGCTGGAATTCCCTCCTGTTGGGCAGCTTCTTGGTTATGAACAGATCACCCGTAATAGCAGCTTTTAGTGACCAAACCAGGGAAACACCATCAACATGTGTCTATGCTACTGTTTTCAGCTCCAGAGTGGCTTTACATTTTAAGAGTCCCATGTTTTGTTTTGTTTTTGTTAACACTGCATCGACCTGAAATACAAATGCAGCAAGTCTCTGGATGACAGGGGAGAGGAGGGAAGGACATTGTAACTATAGTCATGTGGTTAGTGTTTAAATTCTAAAATTTAAAACTACTTATTAAAAACCTCAAGAGTTCACAGCTATAGGCCTACATAGTAAGCAAACATCTGTGGGGGACAGAAGGAGACAAGTTTGTTTTTGCACCTCTGGGTACATTAGAAGGAAGAGAGAGTTGATTTGACAAAGGTCTTGTCTTTTGCACCAAGTATGCTCCTCAAGCTCTGGGCTCCCTCGGCTAGCTTACCCTCCTCTCCTCCTCTTGCTGGAAGACACCATCACCGCTGGCTTGTGTGCGTGGAGTGGTGGTATTCCTCCGATTCATAAGGATACTGGTTCATGGTGCTGCACCTTTCTCTCTCCTCAGGAGAGGATGGCATTAGAACGGCGGATACCAACTAAGTTATCAGCACTGAAAGATCGTCTCATAGCAGCTTTTGACAAGTCTTTGTATTTGTCTTCACACAGCCGGGAGATAGCCTGGACACCACGATCAGATAAAAATCAAAAGTACACATTAGGAAAGTTTGAACATTTCAAGGAAGCTTTTACAAGTGTAATACCAGCACAGCAGGCACTCTGTAGCAGTAACGCTAGTAGGTTTTTTTACCTATAATGAGAGTAAATAAGAACTACTTCGAAGGGAAAATATGAAAGGGATCTGTGGCTACACTGACGACAACCCTATCCATCAGAAAGTAAGACAAAGAAGGTGCATTGTTTCCATACACAACTACTTTCATTCTTTTTACCAGTCTCACTATCTAACGGAAAACCTGGATCCACTTCAGACCTAGAAGCCTGTGGAAGTTACGTTCAAAATTGCACCTAGTAGCTAGGTGTGGTGCATGCAGCAGCACAAAAATTTAAACAGTTCAAAAACATGCACAGCCGTTTCTGTGAGAGAAAAGGTTCAAAATAGAAAGGTTTCTGCACTCCTTTGGGCACCTTGCCCTTGGCCACTCAGGGCAAGTGAACCTAGGAAATGAAGTTCTACTAGGACATCTGGTTTGCCTTTACATTCTCTACACCCTCGACCCCAACATGCTCTTCCTGGCATCACGCACATGATCAAGTGCCTGCAGAGGTCTGAGAAGGGAGGGCAGCCCACTGCTTGATGACATGGCAATAGCCATGGCAGTTCAATACAGCTATCAAATATCAGCACACATGGACGACTTAGTATTTAACTGCTTTTTCCCCCATTTATTGGCTTGCTTCTGCCCTACTTATCCAGCTAGTCAAGCAGCCTTTATTCTGGAGCAGCTATTGTAGTGACAAGCCGTTAATTTAAATCACAACACCACGATTGTCCAGAAAACACCCCTGCAAGGCCTATTTCTGATTGGAGACTTCAGGCATTATCAGTGCCAATAAATAAAGATACCTGTAATAAAAGGCTGAACTGAACTTCAGTACTGAACACTTACTCCCATTAATAATTTACCACCTATCACCAGATGAACTTTCAGAGTCCTGCGATCGGCTACAAACCTACACCTTCCCTTTATGGCAGCACCCATTCAGCACAGCCCAGTGTTCTGGAAGTTCAAAAGGTGAAAAGCACTCTGAGCATGAATAAACTTCTAAGTGTATTTTAAAATAATTATTTACATTTATTTCTGCCGACCTTCTGGAGGCATTCATTTGGCTCAAGAGTGGCATTCATGAGACACTGGCTGCATGAGCTCCCGGTGCAAGACCAGACAGACTCTGCACCCTGTTTTAATGCTAGCACATCAATCATAAAGCAACATGTGTTGACATATTTAGCCCCGGTCGCCCATATGGTGTAAATCAGTTTTCAGTCCCTGGACTACTAACTTGCTGCTTCATACAGGCTCCTATCAACTGCTCATGCACTTCCAGCCAAAAGGTAGAGGTAAAAATTTTAACAAATGGTTTAAATACTTACCATGTTTCAGAATTAAGAACCAAAATGTCCTATACACATGCATTAGTAAGTGCATTATGGCCAATCACATACTGTACTGAAAATTACTCTGGTTTTAAATACCAAGCCCTCAAATGCTAGCAAAGAAGAAACAAAACAGGCTCACAATCTGTAAATCATCCACTTATGCCTGGGCACTGAGCAGTTCAGTAAACAATTTCCTGAGGAATATGAACTGCCCTACAACCACATTTACAATTAGTGACAGTGTTAGCTTAAAGTGCAAGTAGCAAGGGGGAGAAAAAGCAGAAGAATTGCACTGCTTAACTTTAAATGGAGGAATCGGTAAGTACATCGTACCTACCATTCCAAAGGACCAGGAGGGCTCACACTTACTCCCAAATCAGCCATTTCTGGGACAAAATAAAAAACCCTGGCACTTGGCAGAATTATTGGGGGTGGACAATAGAACAATCAGCCAGGAATACCGTAGCACACCCCTCTTTGAAAGGGGCTATGGTATCAGTGCACACAGGGCTTGTGGAAATGCCTTTGTTGAAAGGTCAACAAAACGACATGCAGAGTCATCAATTAAACCTGGACAGATGAAAGCTCACATCGATCCAACAAGAAATTTTGCCTGGGAACCCAGGTAATTTAGATAGTTTCAAAATGTCTTAATTTACCTCCAGCAACTAGGAAGACTGACTCTGCAAAAGTTCAAGTTTCTTAAAAAGAGCCTTCATACCAAAGAAGGCTGTAGGGACTCACAGAAGGGCAGCCTTTCCCAGTGAGCAGAAAAGGCCAGTACTCTGTATTTATGCTCCTCTGGACACTCTGAAGGACTCCTAAGAAGCACATATTCCAAAAGTTTATCTTAAAGCAACATTTATTTTGAAAGGTGAGGTTCTAAAAGTTGTGAAAAGAAACATAATTTCTGCAGCTCTCTCCAGACAAATGGTTTATTAAACCATGAGAGCAGTAAGAGTGTTCCCTCTAAATCTAAAAGCAGCTGTGCAATGGGATGCAGTGGGAAACCTTCAGCTGGTAGTATTTAGAAAGGTCTGAGTGTGACTGTCCCTAGGTGCTTGGAATACTGACTGTGACCAGGGAAGGACAGACAATCCATTACATATGACACTAATCCTTTCAATCTTAAGTAGCCTAGCTGAGCTATGGTTCCCAAAATAACATCCATTTTATTTTGTGATTTGCTAGACTTGCATAATCTCTGTCCCTTCCTTTCCTGAGAAGACTAGCTTAGCCCAGGCACGGTTTTAGAAGTGCTAACTGCAGATATAAAGGGGTTAAATTAGCCTGTAATATACTAATCTAAAAGCTTTTTAGTTTTTCTAACCACCACTTAACATGATTAGCAACAGATGCTCTTACTGCACATAGAGACAGAGTCCCCTGCTCAGCCACCGTCAGATCATTACCTCCAGTTTCTGTGCTCTCTCTTTACTGAGAGGCTCCAGCAGAAAACTCAAGTTATTGTCATCTGCTAGGGAGCGAAGATCAAAGTAGTATTTGGCGTAAACACTGGCAGGAACATTGATATTAAACTGCAGCAGCTCCAAGAAGTGTCTTTCCATCTCGTTCCTAGGAGGCATAAGGGACAGAAGACAAAGGAAAAAAGATTGTGTTAGCTGGCTGAAAAAACTGTAGAGACCACAAGCTTGTTTTTAAAACTAGCAACTACGAAATAGTCATCAAGTGCTCTGCATTATTAGTTTTGAGAGACAGGTCATTCACTGGTGCTCAAAACAAGGTGCAGCTTTTGAGTCCTGACACCTCTGGCTCAGAGGGAAAGGTAGTGCCCTGTCGTGCACTTGCTCGGCTGACCGGGGAGGTTCATTCTTCAGAGTTCCATTAGTGCAGCTGTACAATTCATGTGCCATTCTCACTCTCGTACGGCCCCACACTATAGTGATCAGATGAAAGGAATGATGTATGCTGTTTATTAGCTCTGAAGAACTTGCAGACATTTTCACCAGGCTGATAACAGGAAGGGGGTTTATTGAAGTAGAGGCGGACTAACAAAAGGAGTAGGCAGATCACCACGGCAACAAATGGATCTGTGAAGAGCTGCTGCTATTATCTCACAGAAAAAAGCCTCTTGAAGCAACATGGATTCATCTCCAATAAATAAATAAATAAGCAGCATTAGGTGGGAGAAGGAATTTTCTCCTCAATAGCGTTAGGCAGGATAACAAAGTACTATGTCAAAGGGCACTGTCCAGTTTTTACTCACTCATCTCTTTTCACTGGGCAAAATATTTGGAGAAAAGTGGGGAGAGCGCCATGACATGAAAAAGGCTGCTTCAGCTACTGTACCATGCTGAACTAAATAAGAGATGTTCTACAGAGGAAAAACCATGTTTTACTAATTAACCTAAAAGGAACTGGTGGTACCCAAACCAAGCAATTCAGTTCAACACTAACTCAATGATTGCTCCTACTGGTAGCAGACCTGTCTCAACAGAACTGAGCATCTGTATAGGCCAACTGTGAATACACCAGAAAGTAAGTTGCACAAATTCAGTGCCAAGGCTGTTCTTGCTATTTGGGAACTTCTAAAATGGATGGTTTACCTATCAGAAGTGGGGGGGGGGGAAATAAATCAAGGAATCATCCAGGTTGTGTCCTGTATTGAATAGCGAGTCTCAGTATGAATAGCAGCTTTGTGCTTGTTTCTACTATAGTGGACTTGAGTATCATTGAACCTAGTGCCAAAATTAATTTCCTGTTCATATGGTCATAAGCCTATAGAAATGTAAATCAGATAATGTTTTGATGATCAGCTGATCAGAGCTTGATTTACCCTGTGAATAAATGCCCCTTTTGTACTCACTAGGCTAATACACTTTAATTGTGTAAAAATACGATTCTTCATTGGATTAACAAGTCTATTAACAGTGGTTTAAAACCTGGGAAAGGATAATGCCCATGTGTTTTCTGTGCCTTATTTACAAATATATGTAAGCCAAAAGAATGAACTGCACGTGTCCCCTTACAAATAATCATAGCAAGATTAGCAGCTGCACAGTTAATTTTTCAATGATTATGGATTCACTCTCATCAAAGCAAGCAAGTTTTGACAAAGGATGACTTCCAAATACCAATTTCATATCCTTTGATTTTTTCCCCATTAGAAACAAGTAAAACAAAACAAAAAAGTCCACCCTCCAAACCTCCACCCCACCCCCGCCAAAAAAAAAACCAAACCCCAAACCCCTTTCAGTAAAAAACTCACTTTTGCTTTGGTCAAATAAGAAAGGGCTTGTGACAGAAAAAGTAAGATTAACATTTTACCTATGCTGAGTAGGAAAAGAATAAGGCAATGAACTCATCTGCCAGTCACAAGGCCTGGGTCACATATCCTTTAACAAACCCACTAGCAGTTTCTGTGAGGGCCGCGCAGCTCGCACTGCTAACAGAGTGCTGAGGTGGGGCTGCCAATCAAGTGTCTTTAAGCAGTAAGGAAAGCGTGTTTGGTGGGGTCGAGGTGCACCTATGCTACCTGGCTTGTACACATACATGCACACAAACAGATCTGCAACTTGGGTGAACTAAACCAGATATAAACCTTTTTGCCAGTTCCAGAGCGGTGTAACCCCTATGCTTGGCTTAAAAAGAGTACCCATCAGGTTAGCGAGATCATTCTAGATATGTAGAACCAACAGGAAAATTTGCTGCAAGTTCACAAACAAATCTTGCCACCAGCCTTTAACAGACAGGTCTTTACTGCACAGGAATGGCTCACCCAGGGAGCGATCTTCAGCTGGGGTTTTGGGTAGACTTTTCAGCAGCATCACCAGCCATCTCCAACGTTTGAATACAACCATGCCTCAAACCCTTTGCCAATGGTTTTCTCTCAGTGACGCCTGTATTCAGAATACCTAATAATCACCATAAAGTGCCCAGTTTAAAAGATAACTACTAAAGCGGAAATTAACTATAGTACCAACTATTAATTTAAAATAGACTTGATTTTGCTAAGTATTTTAAGTAGTTTTCCAAGGTCCCAATTATATGGTGACGTTACCCCACCCAGGAGCAGTGAAGTCTGCCAAGTTGCAGCAGTGCAGGGCCTAGGATTGATATCCCTGGGCCACTGTCAGAAAGGGGTTGTACAGTTTCTGCCCATACCTAAATTCAAAGGTCTAAGTAACTTCAAATGAGATGGGACTACAAAAACCCCATCTTCAAATTGGAGGAAAACCAAACCTAAATTAAGTCTATTTTCCTTACCACCATCACTGCTTTTAAGTACTGACAATTTCAGGAGACCCAGCATCAGCAATAGAGAATAAACATCCTGCTTGTTACAGATACTTTCAGTGCTATCCATTTGATTTGTCCCAAATAGGGCCAGAAGAAGAGACATCAAAAAGAGCAAGATGTATTCTTCAGCACTCCCAGCATCGCTGACCCCACTTCAGCCATCTCAGAGTTATTTGTAGCAACACTTCAAGTATGTTCCTCAGATAGATGAGCACTCTGAACCAGGTTGAGCGAAGATGTATGTTGTATAAAATCACTAATTATGCTTTCCTGAAAGCAGGGCTGGCACTGCCTGGCATTTGGAGACAAAGAACCCCTGGGCAAGCGGTGTGTATAAAACAAAGTACTATGTTTGCTTTTGTGAACTCGAGTAACAAAAACTGGTTTGGTGCAGATGACTCCCCCATTCTTAGAAATGCCGCCCCCCATCTAAAAGGAAGAAAACTGGATATTCCTCCTCCTAAAGAGTCCAAATTAAATAATTACGTACTGTATTTTTAAACATGAGCTTTACTGAATGCAGGGAAGAGTGCTTGGGGCAAGAACAGGCTCTCTCACCTAGGCAGATAGCCTCCTGTGCTGCGTGCAATCCTGTACCACCTCGGTCTGTTCCTGCTCTACAAGTGACTGTTACTACACAGGCCTGGACACGTGCTCAATTACGGCACAGTGTGATCAAATTCAAACACACATAAAACATGTCATGAGGTTTATTAAGACCAGAATGCCTGATATTAAGCTAGCTTTCTAGCACTTCTGCCTCTGTGTTAATAAGGGAAATAGGGAAACAAGCTGCCAAATAGAATTAAAACAGTAACATTGATGTCTCAAAGCTCTCAGAGATAGAACTTTGTGAGAAGGAATTTAACAGAAAAATCTAATGGGCCAAATAGGCTCCACACAAACGTGCCTCTAGCCCGTAGTATGAGCCTGAAGGCTCAAGTATGAACATCCTCTGAAACCACAGAAATAGCAGGGCTTAAAGCTGAGTGCACTCAGAAAAGACAGCAGATTTAAAATTTCTGAAAAACTGAAATCTACATCTGAGACAAGAACACACACAAGGGACAGCCTTACATAGATAAAGAGTAGTAAGATTGAGGATTTTGTTCTCAGCATTGCAGGCAAGTGTAAGTTCACCCAAAGAGGATGAGCTGTAGCACTAGCTGGAGGAAACACATGCAACCGCAGATATCAACATAAACGACGCCTGTCTGCCAGCAGCAGCTAGGAATTCAGACCTTGAGATATGTAGGCCTTAGCTGGGTATAAGAGCAGACAGGCAAGTCACAAGTCATGGCTTACCTTGCAATGTTTCAAATTCTAAACCAGAAAAGGCAAGGAACAAACCTAGTTAACTGTTTTTCCTTCCCAGACTTTGGATAAGACTCTAAAATGGGCACTTTAGAGTTACACCAATGCAAAAAATTAGTAGAAACAAGCAGCCAGTCCCATGGTTCACCATTGGAGGAAAGAAGGTGAAGAAAACTAACTTCGAAGTTACTCACCCAAGTAACTAGAAATAGCAATACAGATTTGTCTCAAAGTACGGTTATCCAAAGTTGCCTAGGTTAAAAAATGGAATGAGGCTGGACACCAGATATACATCATGTACACGTATCATTAGCACCAGAGACAGGTATTTTTTTGGTAAGATCACAAAAATGGTTTTGTTTTTTTTTTTTTTCTATTTTTGAATGGCAAAAACCCCAAAACCCCCACCACTGCCAAACCTTGGAACTTACATGTCCTCAACAGTAATGTCCTTCAATATTTGGCAATAATCCACATTCCACACAGCCTGATCATCCCAGACTTTAGAAGCCAGCAGAATAGCTCCTAGGACTATCCTCTTCCAGTTACTAGGGCATATGTCAATCTCTGCATAGGTTAAAAGTCTTTCCAAATAAACCTATAAAAAGAAAAAACCCAACAGTTTTATGTGTGTAACTAAGACCTGGAGCTGAGTTCTGAGCAGCAGGTATGCCAGTCCAGTACGCCTATTTTATCCCATTTCCGTCAATAATGTCAAAATACATATTAGTGATGGCTATTTACACTTTAGAATCCAAATTCTCAGGAGTTACATGTTTGGTTTTCTATTATAGCACAATAACTGGACCACCAAGGTATACAATAACGATAGTGAAGCATCAGTTCTGGCAATGAGCACTGCCGTTTCAGGGAGACACTGCTGGAGTCACAGTCGCTGACAGGTCCCCAGCAGGGCCTATATGGGATAGTAAATCACTCAACATTACAGTAGCCTTTCATCACAATTAAGGTTCAGCACTTGTAGCTTAACAGGAAAAGCTTAAACCTGCACTGTGATCTCTAGTCATGGGACAAAGATAGCATTAATTGCTATCTTTCCACAATGAAAAATGTTACAGTGCTATTTCTCCTTCACCCTGTAAAGGACAGACTTGAGTCCTTCACCTACAACAATGTCATGCTCTGCTTTCATCTACCTCACCAACTGCTTCGATAGTGAAAGACAACCAAGTCCAAAGATGTTTTGGTCTTTTACTCAGTCCTCCCATGTAATGTCAAATCAGTCCAAACATGTTGAATCATTCCCTTCCTTGAAAGTTTTTGCTGTTTCACACTCCTATAATGACCCACAAACTAAGTAATTTGCACTTTCAAATTTGAATACAGATTGTTTTTAATGTTCTGTTCTCTAAACTAAGTACAAGTTCCTAATACAACCTCAGATAAACTAGTGGGTGCAGGAAGCTCCTGTACAGGTCTAAGGGCAGGATCAATCTTTATTACTAGGATCTCCCCATACTTTCTCGTTCCTACAGTAACAGAGCCATCTAGTGGTAAAACCCACTTTAACAATTATTTTCTGTAAATACTTCAGCTGGCTAGATTGCTCGGGGTTAGGTATCACCTTGTTCTGTGAAAATTGCTTGCATGTCTTTGGAAAAGGGAAAACCTCAAACTACTTTCAGAGTTTCAATAGCTTGAACTGTCTGGCCTTTTTAATTACTTACTTCCTTATTCAAAAGAGTCCATCAAGCTGAGTTTGCTTAATTGCCACATTGTCTTTTGGTGACAGTTCTCTTCTGTTCTCCTTTCAGAACGTTTTTCAGAAAGAAGCCACAGGAAGACCAAAGTCTAGTATGCAACAAAGTGCAGTTTAAGAGATTGTCTAACGCAGCAGCTATATAGGTTGTGCTTTTTCTTTCCCTTCATATACATGCGTATGCATGCATATGCGTGTGTTTGTATACATCAGTATCACTGTCAATTTTTTACATACATCTTGCTTTCTGAAATCAAACAATAAGCTGTAATGAGATTATTTTCTTACTATTGATCTTAATTCACAAGTACCTCCATGTCATCTGGGGAAAAAAGTTGTAGCCTCTTTGGTTTAAAAAAAAAGTTTGATAGAAAGGTGGCAATGATTGAAGGACATCATAATGAGAAAGCTTATCTCCTGGAGTTCCTACAGCATTGATCCTCAACCCCTTAGGCCGTGTTACTTGTACTGTTCTGGTTAATAATGAACTTCCCCCTCCACAAAACTGAAATAAAAGATGTCTTTGTGTCTGATCTTATACCCCACTCTTTACTGTGTTCCACTGTTCTGCCTTTATAAAGCTTCTTAAGCAAGTTATGTATTATGAAACAAACAGTGTTTGGATTGGACAAGTAATTAAGCATTATGTATTCATATATAGAAAAGGCAAGTTCCTTTTTAATTAACCACTTCTGTGACTACTCAGAAAGCTTCTCTAATGAACTCGCTTGTACAGGGTCTTCATTACCAACAAGGCTTCACGAGATGCTGTAACTATTTAAATGTCAGTTCACTCATTGAGGGGAGGAAAAAAAAGTCTTCCAAAAGCTCAAGTTTCAATAATCAGGTATCGCTTACCAGTGTCACTATTGCACATTCAGCTGTCAGCTGTGCAGCACTGAAAAGCGTCCGAACAAACCGGTAGATGTGCTTGTGATCAGGGTCATGCTTGTAGTAGTCATCTGGAACTTCTTCCCGCTGAAAGAAAGGTCTCTGAGTTACTGAAAATCTGTCCTACTATTAAAGAACAGCCACACATGGTTGGTTGTTCTCACCAAGCAGAAGAGAGTTAAACCCTTCCCTGTCACAGGAATAGAACAAAATTATGTACTTTTATACACTACATAAAGAAGCAGCAGCCTTGCAGTGTTACAAATATTCCAAACCAAACACCATGGCTTTAGCTGATATCTTTGTTTTGAACACTTTTGTGATCTATAAGGCTAACGGGAAAGAGCATGAACTACCATTGTTATTATGGGTGTTAACTATTGTCCATGGAACCTTTTACAGTCAAAAAGGGAAAATGAAAAGCTTTCTCCCTGCAAGAAAATCACAGATCTGTACACAACACAGCAGCACTGGCTCTTCAAAAGGCAAAATTAAGAGACTTCACAAGATTCCCCTTCCAGCTGAAGAACGGCTGGAGAACACGCATCAGTAATTCTGTCACAGGTAGAATTAGAAGGTAACTCACTCTGTCTTCACAGGACTTGTTCTTGAAAGATTCCAGAAAGACAAAGCTAATGAACAGCCAGATCTAACTTCAGCATGATGCTAAACTGTTTCTAAATTCAGAGGAGAAGCTTAGAAATAAACAGTCTGTAAAAGCAATCCTAAAATAAGAGTTTGAGAATTCTGACCGTGTCCCCCCAGACATTCTGATATTCAGTACTCTTCCTGGAGGAAAGAAACTTCAAAAGCTCCAACTTGACACACTGTTTCTGCAAAACTGATGCTGAATAGTTTCTATCAACAGTCCAAGTTAGACCTATAGCATGGTAAAGTTACCAGATAAGAACAATGTAGCTGCCTGATTTTGAACAAGTAGTCATAAGGTCAGCAAGCAGCAAGCATTTTCATGTGGTTTTGCAGTTTAAAATAGCCAGATAACAGTGTCAAGTAAAATGAAGAGGTAGGTTAACTTTGTACTCTCCACACAGCCTTCTAATACGCCAATAACCAAAGGAGGTTACCTCTTCATGGTGGGCATGCAACAGTAGGGATAACATGAGCAGGATCCCCTTTGCATAATTCCTGGGATGTGAGCAGTATAAAAGCACATCTGGAAGCGTGGAAAGGACCGAGACTGGTATTTGTGACTAAGCCCTGTAATACTGGCAACTTCAAGATTACTTCTGCTATTAGGATCAACAGAGCCTGGATTTGAACTCCTTGTGACTGAATCTTTAGAGGACAAGATGTCCAGAGATCTCTTCAGCTAATTCATCTTTTTAAAGGAACTGTAGGTACCCAGCCAAAATTCCATTGCTATAGAAACTAACAACCCATTTGTATTTTTCCCCTCAGAAGTATGACATACAGCCCTTACTATATTTCTGTCTGTGTAATATTTATAGCATATATAGCAACAATTCCTAGCACAATGTTTAGGGATGAAACTTTAACAAACTTAAAACAGTTTTTAATATATAGTTTTAAATATTTTACTAACAAGCCAAATCTGTGAGATCGATTAAGCTGCATTCATTCAGGTAAGTCCCAGAGTAAACTGAATTCTTAAAGTTTTTCATTTCAAATGAAAAACAAAGGAAGTGATTCTGTAGGACAGTCATTAAGCTACTAATGCTCAAACTGGACATGAAAAGCACATGCTCCACTTTTCAGCTTGCCTGTGCTATGAGGTTTTGCATCTTTTTAGACAACCTTAAAGTTTACCAGGATCAGTCACATTCAAATCATATGCTGAACACTCCTAGCTCTTACTGCAAGCAGCATTAAGCATATTTGTTTTAAAATTTTGCCTTTTGGGTTTTGTTAAAGACTAAACTCACTGTCTCCTACTTTGTATGATGCTTCTTGTATCAAGTTCTCCTACTTGCAGTCATTTAAAAGGTTAGGCACACATCTACTCACCATGTCTTCCTGAATACATAGGAAAGATTTTTTAATTAAAGTACTGGTAAAGAGGGGAAGAAAGGAGTCAGACAAGAAAGTTCAGATGTGAAATATGCAAGAACCAGCATGTGCTTGGTTTCTATTTATATTCAAAGCATAGAAAACAAAACATACTTGGCAACATTTAGAAGGACTGGGTCCTATTCATGATCTGGTATCAAAAGTCCAGAGGGCACTGCTTTCACTATGTTTTATAAATAAAGATACAATTTAAGATACATTTGCTTGTGACCTAGTGCTAAGACATTCTTATAACTTACACAATACAAATCAAGATGTAAAAAAAAAAAAATGTATATTGATACACAAAGGATCAAAAATTTACACTTACTGTGAGAGGATGAGATTTTTCATCAAAAATATCCAAAGATCTGTCAGAATCTCTACAAAGTAAAAATACCTGTTTTAGCAACAAGAGTTATTTGGTAATGTTAGGCTCTACTAAAAAGCACTATTCATTACAGAGGATAAAGGGGCATATTTTCTAGTTCAGTTTTTCCTAGAATATGGCAAGAAGTTTCATTGTATTTTTGCAAAGCATTTAATGATGAGATCTTACAACTGAATATTTAAGAAGTTAATCAGTGAATAGCTATCCATGTTCTCCCATTATGCTTAGTACAGCTTTCCCTTAAAATGTGAAACTATCTCATTAAAAGCATTTATTTCAAAAAGGCAGCTGTAATGTTGAAGCATGCACTATACCTAGCTATAATGGCAAGGGTTACTTGTACATGGGACAACATTCCTTCATCCATCAAAACTAATTCGTACCTCTGTATTCGGGAAAAACTAAACAAAGTCGAAAGGCTGATTTTGCTGAGTTAAATGTATTTTCCTCACTCCCTCTGTTTTGACTTTTTATGCTTCATTCTCCATGAAGCATGTGCCATTGGATGGGTGTAATACTGACCCTTCTGCATCAGGTGGTACAAAGAAGAAGCAGATACAGCAAAGAGTGTCATGTTTTTAAATTCCTTTAAGTTATATCAGCTGTTTCTGAAGTGACCAAGATCATATCCCTGGCTCAAAAAAAAACTTGCTATATTTCAGAAAAAAAAAGTTCACTCACCTGTTCTTTATATGGTAGAATATTGCTAAGGTTACACTAAAAAAGAGAAAGAAAAAAAGACTTAAGCATATTCTGTGCACACTATTCCACTGCAAAAGCTGTTTTTCAGGGCAAAACATTCAAAATCCATTATGTATTAGCTTCCTCTCCTATTCTCAAGTACTCTGTGTCTCATTTCTCATGCTTACCTGACTGAACAGAAACTGTCCAAATCAAATTAGCTAGCCAAACCTCTTTTACATTTATTGTACAGATATTTGTGCCACAAAATAAATGTTATGCCACATTTTAAACACACCCCTTCACTGCCTGATTAAGTGATATTTATTGAAAGTGTGGACTATTCAAAACTAAAATATACGAGAAGTTCTACTTGATGTTACATATACTGTTGTAGATATTCTGCTGATGTTTTAAGTCTGTATCTCTGGCTGTCTTACTTAGGACCCGAATAAAAAAAGTAATAAAGACTATATTATGCCAGCACAATCCAAGAAGGGGACAAGAACAGATGTCAGTCTGTCAGACTATAGATTTTGTATTGACACACATTTACTGTGGCCAAATTTCCGATACTTTACTGGCAGCATCAACAGGAATACTGCCATCACAGAAATCCATCACACTCTGATCTGTTAACAGCTATACACCACTTCAAAAAGGCACAAGCACCATCTTTTAGGTTCTTCCTTCTCTAGAAAAGGAGGAGTGACATGCTAAATACCTTTGTTTGAAACCAAATTTTAAAGCAACAAATCCACTTAGACATTTCCAAACTCTACTAAACTGTTAAAACAATAAAGCTTTCTGGGCCTGAAGTTACTTTGCCTTCACTTCCCTTCAAGCGCAGTAAAACTCTCTTCTCCATTCTTGGCTGGTGCTAAGAACTGTCTCTGTGGCACCCAGAACAATAGGTCAAGCAGCCATTTCTACTGGAGAACCAAGAAGACTAAATAATTATCAAACCCACCAACCTAAAAGAACAAATATATGAAGAAAAAGTGTAAAGGCTAGAACTAAAACCAAAGCCAGCAACATACTGTCGTCCACAACTAGAGGGCAGACTAATACCACTGGCAAGTAGCACACACAGTCCTGCAAACTTTTCCTGCAACTCCATACAAAATCCATTTCAAGCTTCCCTAGACAGAGTTTCTGAACTTGGTTTTCAACGTGAAGCCTTGGAGATCCCCATCCAAACACACACCTTTAAATCCCAAATACTGACACACTTCTGCACTGCCTCAGATTCTCAAGTGCACAAAAATAACCACTTCAAAATACAACAGTACATTAGCTCGGTAACGAATAAGAAAAAAAAGAAAAAAATCTTGCTTCAGCAGCCAAAATTAATCAGGCTTCTCCACCCCTTCCATGACCATCCTGAATAAGCAGTGCTGTGCTCCTCTCAATCAAGTGTGCAACTGGCTTTGGAACAGACAAGATCACCACAAAATCCCAAATAAACCTTGCAATGCTATTCAGCCCCTTGTTGATGACAAACGGTTCTTACCACTTTATTGTGCTTCTAAGGTTAGGTTGACTGACGGTGCTGTCATCTATAAATATTGTTGAGCATGAGCTATATTTTTTTGTAAGCTGCCCAGGAGAAACCTTAGGGAAAAAAAACAAAACAAACCAGAAATACATTCAAAAGGAGGGATTCTATAGGCTTTAATTCACCACACAATACTGGCTTTATAGCTCAACTAGTTACTGCAGAGGAGGTCTTTGTACATGACTGCTCCTGCTACGTAAGGTACCCTATAGCCATCAAGTTCCTGAGGATACCCTTTGTCTAAGGTAGGTTTATACATCATCTCTTGTAATAGACAATATGATGTTTTTAGGTAAGTAATTTTAAGCAGAAATAGCTGCAGCTAAAGCAGTAAGTCCTCTGATTTTCTCAATTCTTCTCCATTCCATTCTTGCCAGTTCAGGTCTCAGTCCTCCCTCTCTGTGATGTACTTTATTAGGCTTTCCTGTGACTCCATAATCATCATCTCCTTTCTCTTATATCTTACACTTTTACAGTTTCTGGTTATCCAGTATCACTCCCTGTAAAGACAGTTTTGCATCTGGTGTTTTGCCTTGTTATATTTAAAAAAAAAGAAACCTCTTCCTGACATTGCTCACTTCAGTCATGTCTTGTTCAGCATCTGGAATCTGTAAATAAAATACTACTGTTACCCCTACTTTTGCTATTTAGAGCTAGCAATATGTTCCATGATCTATCCTAATCCTGTAGATTTTACACTGTAAGAAATCTTCCTATATAACACTAAGTCAGGCTTCTCTGCACTAGAGCTAGGACGTCATGATTGAGGGAGGAGATTCAAGAGCAATTCAAGATTCATTAGTTTTATCAGAATCTTTTTAAATGCCTTGTCTAAAAGCTTGAAAGTATTCCATATGAAAATGTTGGCACCCTTCACAACTCAAAGTCTGCCTGGGAACATCTCCCATTCCATCTGACGTTTGCCAGCAAAAACAACCCAATCACACTTCATCTTGATGCTGGCAGACTAAAGCTGGAACTACAATTGAAAAAGCAAGAAAAAGAAAAAAAACATCCACCCCCCATAACCATACTAAATAAAACAGATTTGAAGTATCATTATCTTACTGGTAACTTAGCACTAGACATATTTGCTAGACAGCATTTTTTTAAGCTTTGTGTTGGTAACTTCTATTCTTAGCTTTACTAGTCACTATATTTTTATCCCCTTACTAATGACATTATTGTGTATTTTTTTGGTAAGTGAAGTGTCAAAACCAACTAATACTTGCAGAAGAAGCTTAGAGCATATTTTCAGATTTTAAAACTAATGGATTGTCATTTGTTTATCATGCTGGTGGTAATGTTTGTTCATCATTCTCTTTTCATGCTGGATACATTTCTTACAATAAGTCCTATATGATCTAGTAGCAAGTCATTTAAGAGTTGTCATCTCAGCTAGGAAATCAATTCAGTTTAATTTGTTTAAAAAAAAAAATGTAGGCAGTTTGACTTATCTTTTCTCCCTTACTGTTCAGAAATGCTCAAGACTGATACAACAAAAAAATCCATTCTTACTCTTTTGACATCAGCCATTCTATGCTTTGTGATACTGTGCCTGTTTATTTTTTAAAGACAGGCAAAGAGTTTTATCTTGCTAAGAAGAATTTAGAACATGTGTAGGACTACATATCTAGAACTATTACAGTTGTATCTTTAATTTGTCTTTGTCCCAATATGCTAATATTATCCATACTGCACACTAAGAATTTGCTTTACTTACATGATTGATGTGGTTACTCTTCCTCTTCTCCCGCACTAGAAACAGGGAGAAAGAATGTGAACTGAAAGGTTTCCAATTTACACACAATAAAGTTATTCTATTAACCCAGTCTTCTGAAGTCCATGACTACTAAAAGTTTAAAATTTTACTTTAGGTGTCTGAAAAAGTAGTTTGAGGTAAAAATACTGAGTTTTATCAAGCTAGTAAACAATATACTACTTCCAACTATCCACATACATGTTTAGGAACTACTTCTACCCATCGCACTAGGGGGAAAATGTCTCAGCTTTGAAAAGATGCTGTGCTTCATGAAAAACTGGATTATTTCAGATAGTTCGAATAGACAATGTCCATCATCCAACATCAACCACTTATTAATCAGAAGTAAAACCATCACACACTGATCCTGTCAAAGACACATAGGAAGTGAGGTGCCCAGCATTATATACATGTTCTTTCTCCTCCTATTAGACAGGAGGTAAAAAGGTAATTCACTACACAGAAGACGCTGGCACAAGCTATGTCTATTTTTGTCATGTAACTGCAACCACGTTATTTGATGATTTTAAACTGTGCCTGCCTTTCAAGAAGATTGTAAGGTTTAACTTCCAGCTGTAACAGTAGCAGTCGAACAGTGCTGTTAATGGAGAGCTGAAAGTTGCATATAGGCAGAAAGCTATACAAATGTGACTAGCCTGGACGGATGCCTTCGCCAAAGTTTTGGCCTCAGATCGTTACCACTTGTTAGCAGGACACATTCTCTTAAATATTACAAAAATTAACAATTGGAAGAGAGTATCCAAATTTTTTTTGTCTTCTTGCATAAATCAAAACTCATAATCCTCATAATGTCTCAGTGAGAGAGAACTGATGGATATGAATTCTACTAGTTCTGTGGAAGTTTAACTAACTGTCCATAAGAATACCCTGTAAAAAATGATTCAACCAACTAATACAAACTTCAGAGAAAAGTTTCACAGTTATGACCTCACCTAACAGACCATTTTTCTACATAAACACAAGAGTATACATTTCAAGACAATACAGTTGAAGAATACTGAATCACATTTAAAAGCAATACCATCCCCAACAATGATGTTCATGTACTTTGAACATTACTTACAACAAAGCTAAAAGGCTGCACAGTGGAGCTGCACTACAATGTTCAAGAAACTATGTCAACTTGCTAATTACAACTCAAGCAATCCTTATCTAGGAGGTGTTTGAAACGTGCAGGTCAGATCCTCTGTCTGATTGAAGACTGACCTCAGAAGACTCAAGGAAAGAGGCCTGCATTTTTTGGATATCATTTCTTTTGAAGAATCATTATTAGTTCTACTAATAATAGAGCTTCTATAATGTGAGCTATAATGTGAGCTTCTACTGCTCACAGATTATCTGAGCATTGCATAGTTTATACAACTGACAATTTTATTGCTTGCCCTAAGACTCTGAATAGCAGGACTGCAACTAATAGCCATGTCAAAGTAATTCTACTTTTGTGGCAAAGCTACACCAGGGTAGAAGACAGACTGCAGCTTTCCATCAGCAGATCCACAGCGCCTGAAACAAGAAACAACTATAAAGGGAACAGAAGCTTGTACTGATAAAATAAGATCTTAACTCCTTTTTATTTGCAACTTCAGCTTTGAAAGAATTACAACAATTTAAGTGTTCTTGAGCTGTATAATTAAAATAGGCAGTTATTTTCCCAGTTTTTCTCTCAGCTTTTTTTAAATTGGAAAAAAATTTAGCTTACCATCTGTTTGAGACTTGCTCAGGAATATTGTGCTTGCTCTGGGATGATCAGATGGATTGGATTCCAAGGCTAAATCTGAAACAGAAGGGATGAAAAAAGGAGAGATGTTTAACAGAAAATGATTACTGCAACAATCATTGCACCACCCAGCCTTAAAAGGCTCAAGCACAGCAATGGAGACAAGATCAGAAACACATAGAATGGGCTATCTCTCTAAAGCAAAACCTTACTTTTGCCACAAAAAATAAAAATCTGCTATTTTTCCCTCTGAAAAAAAGCTTGTGGACTTACTCCTACTGCCATGAAGCTCTGAAATAGCTTATGGTTTTCATCAAAACAAAATCTGGAAAGGGAGGTCTCAGAAAACAGCATACATCTTCAAATGTCAGCATGTGCTCCAGCATGATAGGGTAGCTGGATGTGGAGCCTGTACTCAGTAGTGGACAGAAATCTAGAACCTTATCAAGAGCATAATTTAGGAAAAAAAAAAGGAAAGAGGACATTGTTTCCTGCCATATTCGGTACTGAAAACATGAGTGAAATATCAGCAATCTCTGTGGTCTTATATAAGAACCTACTAAGTAACTTTTACAGTGCTGATACATATCAAAATATGGATCTTACACTGTTCTGTTCTTCTGGAATTTTAATAAACCCCTCTTCAGCTAATATATAATTAATGAAGAACAAAACGATTGCTTTAATCCTTTGCCACAATGAACCAGTGATGACATTAGATAAGGATATATTACTCCCTTAGATTAAAATGGGAATGATCACTAAAAAGTTGGTTGATGAAACTGTAAACATTATGATGAAATTTTGAGCTGTGTTAGATTGGACAAGAAACAGCCATTCTGAGGAAGTTATGCTATAGACACACTGACTGATGTGAACATACGAACAGTGATGTGAACTGTGGTTCTGTACGTCCCTGAAAGAGCAAATTCACATCCATTTACATCTGTCATTTTGACCTTCCATGCTAACCATAAAAGCACACAAGCTCACAAACTTGCATATATGTGTTTCAAGGTGGTACACCAATGCAGTTGCACACCCTGAAAAAACAAAGTAATCTAAGAATCACTACCAACTTTTAATAAAAAAAAAGTCTTAAGACCTTTTTATGCACTAAACCAACAGAACTCTGGTTAAACAGTAGCCAAAATATGCACAAACTCTCTTGGTGCAGGAAGTCTTAACTATGTGAATGTTTTGTGCTACTGCACCTAACCCACAGCACAGCCACAGCCCTCCTGCGTCAGCAAGTGAACGTAATTGCAAAAGCACCTGTGTCCCCAGGACTTCTCATTTCAGATTCCCACTGGTACACAACATTGGTATCCAGACCTGGGTGCTTTCCAAGTACTTGGCATTCAACTGATCTTAGTCCAACAGTATTGTTCTGACACCAGTCCAGGATGCAGACCACTGTATTTTAAATCTCTACTGTATAAGAAAGGTAGCCAATATCTATTTAGGAACACAAAGATTCTTCAGTCAGGAATTTCCACCCCCCCTCAAAAAAGACCAGTCAGCTATGAAAGCAGTTTTTAAAAGCTCGCTTACAAAACAGTATTTCTTTTTTCACTTAACTGTGCTCATTCACAGCACACAGTGAACAGATACCTGAATTTAATCATGTGGTTAAAAATGTAAGAAGTCTTGGTTTAGAAGCTCTAGAATGGAATTTGCCTTACAGCTCATACCTTAGGTACCACTAATACATATTTGATACTCTGAAAAATACCCAGAACATAATAGCATGCCATACTGCCTCATTTTAACTACTTTTTGTATTGTCTCAAGAAAACAGTATAACTATTTTTTAAAATCTGTCCAGTCTTGACAAGTTTCTAACACTAATTTGGCGAATTAACTTTTAAGAGACAGTATAGAGACCAACTCTTTGCTAGCCCTCCAAATGACCGAAGTATCACCAACAAGCAGAATGAGACTGCAATACACAAATTTAAAATACAGATTATTATTAGCAAGTTATGATGCAAACAGACCAAACAACTCAAAACTTATTTATTTACAGTTCAGCAGCAACTTTAAGAATAACTGGATAAGTCAAGTTAGAAAGGACCTCAAAAGGTCTCTAATTCAATCTCTCTCTGAAAACAGGGTCAGCTATGAGGTAGAACTAGGCTTTGTCCACCTGAGTCATGAAAACCTCCAGTGAGGGTCCACAGAGCCCAGATCACCTTTCTCACTGAGGGGGACTAATGCCCACTGGGCTATGGGACTCACCACGGAATGGTAGCGAAGAACATGTGGAGCTTAACAGACTTGCCTGGTATTTAGGGAAAG